>NW_026886215.1:0-7313 GCF_032173495.1 Musca vetustissima
CCTATTTTCAATGAAGCGCAATAACGCCATTCTAGTCTCAATATGATACGTTGTGCAAAATTTCGTCTCAATCGGTGCAAAATCTAAATCTGAACAGATTTCAACGGAACTTGCCATCGATCAATTTATATTAACTTCAGTACATTTTAAAAACCAGTAAGGAAAGTAGTAAAGTCGGACTGGGCTATATGATACCCTTCACCACTTGGGTATATTGTACATATGTATCCTTACAATTGCATGTCAATGTTCTCTCGAAGGAACATACTATGCTAAATTTAAATTCAATCGGGCAGATTAAGAGTCGTCTAAGTACCATGAGACAAATTTATGGAAAACGATTTATAGCAAAACTGATATCCGCTATTTGGTACGCCCTGTAATGTAATCTCAATCTGATATCAGTTCAAAATACATATGGAAACTATGGCTGCATCATTCAAGTCTCAATTTGATGCGTTATGCAAAATTTCGTGTTAATCGGACAAACATTAGGAGTCGGGTGAACTATTTACGTAAAATCGAACGAATATATATGTATATGTGGAAGCTATATCGAAATTTGAACCGAAACTTACAACACATCATTCTAGACTCAATTCAGTACGCTATGCCAAATTTCGTCCAAATCGAAGGATATATAGGGACTTTGGTGCACCATTTGCATAAAATAGGACTAAAATAGACCTATATCTAAACCTGAACCGATTTTCACGAACTTTAACACACATCATTCTAGACTCAATTAAGTACGCTATGCCAAATTTCGTGCAAAAATCGGACGAAAATATATATGGGAGCTATATCACACATCGTTCCCCAATTTTAATAGGGTTCGTCCTTGGGCCAAATTTCATCCAACTCGGATTATAAATGCGGCCTGTGCTTTGTTTACAAATTAACATCTACAGACGGACGGACAGGCATAAATCGACTCAGAAGGCGATTCTAAGCATATTCTCAAAAGGGACCATGTGTCAATCTCGATTCATTTTGCCTGTTACAAACATATGTACAAAGACATAATAGCCTGCACCACAGTGTGGTGAAGGATATAAATATACGTATTTTAAAGGGTTGGGCTCGATGTGGGTGTAATTTGGTAACAGGCTTCTTCATCGATATAAGTTTATGTTTTGACATGGCATTCAAGGGTAGCGTCCCATTGATAATATTTTATACAAATTGTTCGAAAAACTGTCCATATAGAATATTCTTAATCAGAATAATAATCAGAAAGAATAATGTTTGGTACTGAAAATCTTTCACGTTTAGTATATTTCTGGTTTTTGTAGTTAAAAAAAACTTGTTCGCAAAACGTTGTAAAATTCCGACCATACAATTACCGCCTTTGATAGAAATTTACATTATAATTTATTATTACCTTTTTTACATCTAATTTCCCTTATTGACTTTTTTATCAAGTATCACTCCATAGACAACAATTGAATGTGTTTATCTTCTTCAACACGTTCCTCCTGAGGATACGAAAAAGAAAACAGAATAAAAACAACAATAATTTCCCCTTCGGCAATTTTACGTAGTACAGTATTTTCGCCGCATATTGTGACGGCAAATTGTACATACATTTGGGACAAAAATAGAAAGAGGGGAATTAGATAATAAAAAAAATAAATACACGGCGATTTTAAAGTGGGAAATATTAAAAAGTTTCATTCATAAATAGTATGTTTCGAAGAAAGGGGAAATTATACACTTAAAAACCAGTAAGGAAATTAGTAAAGTCGGACGGGGCCGACTATATGATACCCTTCACCACTTTGGGTATATTCAACCGATGAATCCTAAGAGTTGTCGCATTTTTGAAGGACCCGTAAAATGAAATTGGATCCATAAACATGCCATTCTGCAACCTATACTAAATTTTTGCAACATATACTAAATTACTTATTTTAAAATAGGACGGAAATATACATAAAAGCTATATCAAAATCTAAACCGATTTCATCGGAACTTGTCCCAAGTTATGTTATACTAATTTCAGTATGTTTTGTGCATATCAGAAGAATTTTAAGATCTTGGTGCATCATTTACTAAAAATCGGGAGATAATATATATGGTAGCTCTATCCAAATTTAAGCCGATTACACCAAAACTTTCCAAATTTTAGGGACTTTGATAAAGAATGATATATAAGGACTTTGCTATACCATTTAATTAAGTCGGCCGAAAATATATGTGGGAGCTATATTTAAATCTGAACCGATTTGCATGAAATTTAACACGCATCGCTCTAGACTTAATTCAGTACGCTATGCCAAATTTCGTGCAAATCGATGGATATATAGGGGCTTTGGTGCACTATTTACCTAAAATCCGACGAAAATGTGGGAGCATTATCTAAATCCGAACCGATTTTCATGAAATTCAACACGCATCGGCTTTGGTGCACTATTTACCTAAATTCGGATGGAAATATATATGGGAGCTATATCTAAATCTTAAACGATTTTCACGAAATTTTACACACATCTTTCTAGATTTAATTCAGTACGCTATGCCAAATTTCGTGCAAATCCAAGGATATATAGGGACTTTGGTGCACTATTTACCTAAAATGGGAGGAAAATATATATGGGAGCTATATCTAAATCTGAACCGATTTTCACGAAACTTGGCACACATCATTCTGGACCTAATTCAGTACTCTATGCCGAATTTCGAGCAAATCGAATGATATATAGGGACTTTGGTGCACCATGTACTTTAAATCGGACGAAACTATATATGGGAGCTATATCTAAATCTGAACCGATTTTCTCAAAACTTGGCACACATCGTTCTGGACCTAATTCAGTACTTTGTGCCAAATTTCATGCAAATCGAAGAATGTAGAGGGAATTTGGTGCCCCATTTACCTTAAATCGGACGAACCTATGTGTGGGAGCTATGTCTAAATCTGAACCGATTTTCTCGAAACTTGGCACCATTCGTTCTGCACCTAATTCAGTACTCTATGTCAAATTTAATGCAAATCGAAGGATGTAGAGAGACTTTGTTGCCCAATTTACCTTAAATCGGACGAACCTATATATGGGAGCTATATCTAAATCTGAACCGATTTTCTCGAAACTTGGCAGACATCATTCTAGACCTAAATGTTTAGGCTGTACCAAATTTCGTGCAAATCGAAAGATATATAGGGAATTTGGGGCACCATTTACATGAAATCGGACGAAACTGTATATGGGAGCTATATCTTAATCTGTACCGATTTTCTCGAAACTGGGCAGACATCATTCTAGGCTCAATTCAGTACGTTATGCCAAATTTCGGGCAAATCGAAAGGGACTTTGGGGCACCACTTGCATGAAATCGGACGAAACTATATATGAGAGCTATATCTAAATCTGGACCGATTTTCTCGAAACTTGGCAGACATCACTCTAGGCTGAATTCAGTACGTTATGCCAAATTTCGTGCAAATCAAAAGATATATAGGGACTTTGGGGCACCATTTACATGAAATCGGACGAAACTATATATGGGAGCTATATCTAAATCTGGACCGATTTTTACGAAACTTGGCAGACATCATTCTAGACCTAAACGATTAGGCTGTACCAAATTTCGTGCAAATCGAAAGATATATAGAGTCCGTTTACATTAAATCGGTTAAATATATATATGGGAGCTATATCTAAATCTGAACCGATTTTTACGAAACTTGGCAGACATCATTCTAGACCTAAATGATTAGGCTGTACCAAATTTCGTGCAAATCGAAAGATATATAGGGACCGTTTACATTAAATCGGTTAAATATATATATGGGAGCTATATCTAAATCTGAACCGATTTTTCCCAATTTCAATAGGGTTCGTCCTTGGGCCAAATAAGGGACCTATGCTAAATTTCATCCAATTCGGATTATAAATGCGACCTGTACTTTGTTTACAATTTTACATCGACAGACAGACGGACGGACGGACGGACATGCATAAATCGACTCAGAAAGTGATGCTATGCATATTCTCAAAAGGAACCATATGTCTATCTCGTTTCCTTTTGCCTGTTACAAACATATGCACAAAGACATAATACCCTGCACCACAGAGTGGTGAAGGGTATAAATATATAGATATTTGAAAATATTAAAAAATTAAATACAATGTTATAATCTATATATAAAAAAGAAACGGCTAAAGCATGTAGGTGGAGTTTGGTGCGTAGGCGTGTGATAAGGCGGGGTTTTTGGAAATTCGTACTAAAATATACTAAAAACTGTATTACGGGGGAACGGTTAGGATTAGAACTTTGAAATTTGGTATGCAGCTTTGCCTACGATAAGCGAACCGGTATAGGAGGTGATGCAAATGTGGTATACCCATTTGTTTTTTGATTGCCAAATTTTTATATTTTAACCGATTAAATTGAAATTTTACACTTAACATGCTACATGTGTTGTCTTTCCATGTATCAATTTGAAAATAATGTTATTCTAACAATTTAAGAGATATTTGAGAAAATATTTGAAATTCCATTAAAAGTGATTTTAAAAAAAAGTGAAGGTAATGTGGTATACCACATGATGTTAATGTGGTATAGTATAATTTTCACTTCCAATTGATATCTTATATAATTAATTGTTTTTAATGAATGTGAATTAGCTCGAGATTTATGTCTATTAAGATTTTTAACGGATACGTTGAGTGGAACATTAATTTTTATTACATAATAATGTCTACACATGGCAATATTTAATTTTCGTACGGAGAAGTAGTTTAAATCCCATGGCCTTTGTTTTTCATCCTTGTGATGCATGGTAGGCTCTCGTAGAGGACAAATGTTTCAAATAGTAATGAAATTTTGTCTTGTGCTGACTTTTTTTCATACAGACTCAAGGTATACCACATTACCTGCACTTGTGTTCCCTGAAAAATTGTCTACTTTTTTCCTAAATTGGTAAATATGTGGTGCAATCGCGCATATTATTTGATTTTTAGTACTTACTGATTATTTTAATGCTTTCATAATAAAGGATTACAATAAATCTGTAAAACAAAAAATTATTTTTAAACTTCAACCGAAAAAAAGTCAATGTCATGAAAATTTTAATTTTTGCTACTGATTCTCAACGTAAGTTAAATAAATTAAACAGATAATTGCTATCTTATTTTTTTGAGAACAGCAAACTATAAAACATGTTTCAGTTATTCTAAAATTTTCAGTTTACAAAAAAAGTGACTATACCACATTTGCATCACTTCCTATATGTGTGAAAAAATTTGGAATTTTGTATTATAAGGTACTAAAAAGTACTAAATATTATATTTCAATGGAACCGGTGGAGATGGATATCTGAAATATGGTATGTAACTTAAGCTATTGCAAATTGAATGATGTGCAAAAATATTTTTGGAAATTAGTACTAAAAGGTACTAAAAAGTACTAAAACTGTATTACTCTGTCCCAGTTGGAAGTAGAACTCGGAAATTTGGTATGCAGCTTTGTCAATGATAAGTGAAGGGGTATGTGTGAACAATTTGGGAATTTAGTACTAAGAGGTACTAAAAAGTACTAAATATGATATTACAATGTAACAAGTAGGGATATATATCTGAAAATTGATATGTTGCTTAAGCTGTTACAAATAAAATGTTTTACAAAATATTTTATGGAAATTAGTACTAAAGTACTAAAACCTGTATTACTCCGGAATGGTTGGAAGTAGAACTCTGAAAATTTTATATGCAGCTTTGTCAATGATAAGTGAAGGGGAATGTGTGAATACCTTTTGGAAATTAGTACTAAAAATTACTAAATATTATATTATAATGGAAGAAAAAGAAATATATATGTGAAACTTGGTATGTTCTTAAGTTATTACAAACAGAATGATGGGCAAAATATTTTTTGCTAATTAGTACTAAAAAGTTATAAATATTGTATTACAATAGAACCGATAGAAATAGAAATGTGAAAGTTCTTATATAGCTTTAACTATTACTAATAGAACATGCATGCATAATTTTTGTCATGCATAACTTTTTGGAAATTAGTACTAAAACGGGGATAAAAATTACAATGGAACTGGTGGAAATATAATTCGGAAGCGTGGTAGATTTCACTATTACAAAGACTATGCTATGTATTAATATATTTATGAAGTTAGTACTAAAATGGTACTAAGTATTAAATTATAATGGAAACATCATAGATTGAAATATGAAATATTGGCTTAAATATTTCCAATACAATGATATATATAAATATTTTTGGAAGTTAATATTAAACATTGTACCACAGTAAGAAATATAAACATACTAAATATTTGTACTAAGAGTGGGGAACTTTTGTATGCAAACAAAATTGTCACTGATAAATGATGTACCTGGTATTGAGCGATTAGAAGTGCCAGAATTTGGAATTCGTGTATGTGGCTTCTAAAATAAAAGTATAATTACTCTCAATACTAGCATGTAAATTGGATAGAAATTGGCATTGCTTAATCTACATTTAAAGAGTCTATATATAATTGCGTTATAAGTGACTGACTGGTCGTCAAAGCCTATTATAAACAAAGTGGAATACTAGACAAAAGTTTGTAAATTGTACTCAAAGGTACTAAGAAGTACTAAATATGCTGTACGGATAAGAATAGGAACCTGTCATTATATACATATCTGGAACTATGATAATAAACACATTATATACTGCGGTACTGGTGGAGATAGAATTCAGAAAAAAGTTACAAGACTTTTTCTATTAAAAACAATGCTTTTCGCATTTTGTATGTATATTTAGTGATGAAAAATTAAAGATAAGATTTCTAAAAACTGTGCTAAATTATTACAGTTCATTGGAATATAGTTTCCAAGTAACTGTAACCAACCCCACTGGAAATATATTTTACTGCCCCGACTTTTGATGTAATGTATAACAGGCGGGATCTTTATGTAGAGGATATACCGGCAATTCTTTCCAACTTATAATGGAAATCTTCCCCAGAAGTGCTGAACTTTATTATAGCCAATATGTCGATGTAATTCTAATAAATGATGTACTGTGAAAAATAATACTTTAAAAATTCATACTATAAGGGTACAAAAGTACTAAATCGTAGTACATATTTCACCATAAGTTTTAATATACCGAAGGGAACAACAGAAAACGTATTATGGTACTATTTGCATTGGTCCACCAGGATGATCGAGAAAGTAGTTCACTTTACAGTCGATTTAGTAGGATTCGAGCATCAAAGCTTCTTAAACCTATGTTCGAAAGAAATGTTGACTAATATCTGAAATTTTCTTTAACAAATAATATATACGACCAATCATTATTAATTT
>NW_026886216.1:0-7556 GCF_032173495.1 Musca vetustissima
TCAAAATATACAGCTTCTTATTCACATTAAGATATTTTTAAGGAATATGAGAAAGAAATCCTATACCTAAATAATTGCAACAAACTTTGTCACCTAATACACATACACACACACAAAACAATGTCGCGTTATTTCCATGAATATTTGATAAGAACTTCGTTGTTAAAAATTTAATAAAATATGTTATGTTCTTGTTTTGTTTTCAGTTAGTATTCAACCGGTCAAAACAGAACAAGCAAAAAGGTGAAAAGTTCGCATTTCTATTCGGTTGGAAAATATTTAAAATCGGATGAGGCGTTGTTCGTTCTGTTTATATTCTCCTTTATGAGCTTGACATGCAAATTACCTAAAATAATTCGGGATCCATATCTAATCGGAATCTAAAACGGGTATTAAAAATATTTGCAATAACGGGTATTAAAAATATATACAAAGAGTGGACATATACGGACAATTTTTCCAAGCGGATTTTTTAACCCCCAACAACATAGTAATTTTTGTATTTCAGCAAATTTTAATTGCGATTTTTCCTAAAATCTCAAAACCCCAAAACGTGCAGTTGTTGGCCTCCGAAATTTGGACCCCAACGTTATAAGTGGCAATATCTAAATATGGAACAATCCAGATGCCAAAATTGGCGGGTACCGTTATATGATGGCTAACGAAAAAAGTGGACCCATATTGATAGTTTTTGTTGTAGCAGTTTATATTGTATTTTTCTGTTTAAGTTTCCTCCAGTTCTGTCTCCAGATTTAGAAATGCAGCTACCTCCACTGGTTGTAACCACAGATCTTCCGGAGTAAGGTGAGTAGATTTGACTGGGCAATTGACTAAGTGTACGGCATTCACTTTGTATCCGTTCAGTGCTGCAGCTACTGCATCTATATGAATGCCATTCAGACCTGCTCGATAGGCAACTTGATCTAGAGGCTCCCTTTTGTATCGTTGGACCTCTCTCTCTAGATCATGCAGATCCTTCCTGACACGCCTGGGTGGGGGAGTCCTATCCACCATATGATGGTTAGGATGATCGTCCCTGAAACACCCGAGCAGGTACTGCAACAAAAGCATATTGCTATGCTGACGTACGGGAAGAATCTTCGCCTCCTCATGACGATGCTTCTCCATTGCGTATCACTGGAATTCGCAGACCACGCTGGAACCGCATAGCTAGCCACAGACCGACCTATCGCTTTTTAAGAGGTCAACAAGGTTTCCTTATCTGCGCCCCAAGAGCTGCCGGCAAGCGAATTTAGGACCTTGTTCCTACTTTTCAACTTATCGCAGATAGCTGTGGTTTGCACGGACGATTTGAACATGCTGTCGAATGTGACCCCGAGTTTTTTGGGGTAGTTGGTGGTCGGAATTGTGTGCCCCTCGACCTGAACATTCAACGGCATTCTCATCTCCGCAGTCCATGTAGTGTATAGTGTGGCTGACGACTAAATCGATGAGATAGGCGTTCAACCTCACACATATATCCTCAACAATGGGACCCGACTCCATGATCGTACAATCATCTGCATATGTAACGATTTCTATGCCGTCCGGAACTCCACGTACGACTGGCGTCCACACATATAATGGATTATCCAACGTTTCAAACTCGGCCGGATGGAAGTGCTCTCAATGTACTCAAACAGCGTGGCATGAGTCCTCAAACAGCATATCAAAGGCTTTTCATAGGTCAAGCGCTACCAACACTGTTCTATCGCACGGCTGGTTCTGGTTAAGTCCTCTACTTATATGCGTGGAAATGGCGTGCAACGCTGTTGTTGTACTGTGTTGCTTACGGAATCCATGTTGATGATCCGCCAAGAGAAATGACGGGCTACCAGCTGTCGTCATTTATCAGACCTGGTGACACGATGGTTATATCTGGCGGTTAACAGCTATTAATCGGCGGTATATACACATTAAGCACCTCTACCTCGGCAGTACCACATTTAACTGCTACCCCCATACATTCCATGTATGGATCACTAGAGTCAAGCTCAAGAGAGATAGGCCTGTAATAAACAGAGTGGTGCATAAGGAATGCTAGGCCTCCGACTTCATAAAGTCCATTATCTCATCTATTTTTCCTCGAAGACCGTTTCAATTAAATTGCAGAAACGATGCACTGTCAAGGGTGGGAACAGCAACGTGCGGTGCTAAGTGCTGCATACTTGGTTGCTGTCGAGGAGACTGCGGTGGAGTTCCGTACTCGGACGAAGAAGACGACGACGTAGACGAATACTCGCTGGGGATTGCGCTGTCGCAGCACGAGGCAACGTAATCCCTATCGCTGTAATCTCGCAACCGGGCCAACCCGGAACAATTCCTGAAGTGCACCCACTCCCTGCACCCATTACATCTCACCGACACTGTGGTGAATAATGTTCTGGCAAACCGAACAGAACCACGGTCCGGGGTTTTGTTCGATCCCGGTACGGACCAAAAGAATCCGGAGCAAGCATTCAGGGATATGTTGCTCCCAAAACAGAAAAACAATATAAACACATATATATATATATATATAACTGGTTTGGCAGCCTCTGGCCGAAATATATCGGGTCAATCCGATATATTACAGCTAATTCGGCTGAAAATCTTTTCTAAAATTTTCAAAATACTGCGAATTTAAGCAGGCCGTTATATGTGGGCTGCTCCAAAACGTGAACCGATATATCCCATATTCGGACTTGACCTGCAAAAGACAACTATACAAAATTCCAGTTCCATATCTCAATTCCTTCGGAAGATGGAGTCATTACAAATGGAAAGACGAACGGACATGTCAAGATCGTGTTAAAATTTTACCCAGATCAAGAATATATATACATTATAGGGTCGGAAATCAGTATTTAGATGAGTTACTAACGAATGACAATATTATTACATCCAGTATGGTGGACCATGGTGGAAGACGAATCATTGTGCACATGCCAGTGGGCCATTCGTAATACAGTCCTGACTTAGTATACAGCGACTTAATATTATTTCCGACCATTACCATAATCAGTAGATTTTTTTATATTAAAAGTCCATAACAAAAGTCCATAACTCGATCGATTCAACTAGGAGAAATATGAAGTTTAGTATATATCTCTCAACACAGTTTTTTTAGCGTACAAAAGGGGTCAATATTTTGTTACGAGATTGTATACTCTACCCAAAATACCGGATTGGATCTAATTATTTTATTGTGCTAACTTCGTGCATATCTTGGACATTTTGTTCAAATTTCCCCTAGAAGAATACTTTTAGTACTCTGTAATAACTTCTCTAAACAAAACACATCTATGACAATCGTGTTCCATTTACAAACATTCTTGCCTACATATACAACTTCCAAACTTACCTTACATTTCGAAAGTTTAAACTCCCGCTGTTACCACAAAAGGATGTCACACGCTACTAAACTCAATTGTGGTCTATGGATACAATGAAGTAACAAAAAAACGAACTTCCATTAGATGGACTTAACTAAAACTTTGTGTTAAAGAACTTTGGCCTAACATCACCTCATATCTGTCATTCTAATCCATTTTTCTTTCTTTTTTGCCAAAATTTTTTAGCTAGAAGGACCTACCGAGGCAACAAAAAAAAGGACTCATTTCAAGTGAATATTTGAAATGTTGACTTTGGTTTCACACAGAAGCCAACAAGGACTCCTTTCGCCAAATTGTTTCAGTTGCCATTTCCCCCTTGGCTGGCACATGACCGACCGACCGGGCTCCAATTTCAGTACACATTTTACAATGCGCTCTGTGTGTTCCGGTGATTGTGTTTTCAGTGTTTGGTGGCGGCGATGGTGGACCATATCTAAAATGTATGACAGTGAAGAAGTGTAGAAGCAGCACAACACACAGAACCTTGTGAGAAAACTATTCATGAGAGTATGATGCAACAACAACAAAAAAGTACAAACGAAACTGTTGGATGGAGAAAATATGCTGCACTGCAGCACGTCACTACGTGGTTAGCAAATTTATTATGGTAAACGGAAGTTTGTAGAAAGAACAGCGACTAGATATTCATGGTTTTATTTTAGAAAACGGGGCGGAAGCAACACCACAAAGAAAGAAACAAACAAAAAACACGAAGAATATGGAATTGTTGTATGAATATTTACTTCTTGGCCTGGATAACATTTGGTTTAACTCACATGCACATGAACTCCAACGCCAAAGCACAAACACACAGATTTCATGCAATGGGAGGTCCTGGAGATATTTCTAACTTTGCCAAATACAAATAACTAGATGTTGTACCAAGGGTCATGATAATAAAAGCAATAATAACAACAAATGGAATAACTAGAATTTATATTAACAATTTGTTTCTTTAACTATCCAGCAATCCATTTTGTAAAATGTCCAGAATATTTTTATTAATATTGCGTATACGTTCGGAACCTTTTTGAGAGGGGGTTGATTTATAGAATTCTTGTAAATTGTGTATAGTCTATAGAAAACATATAAACTATATTTTATACATACAAGGTCGACAAAAAATTGGTGTCTCTATATCGGACGTTAAAAGGGACTAAATGATAACACTGTGAGACAAGATTTTGAGGGGTGGAAAATTCCTATTGGGATTGAAAGACCTTTGTGAGTATATGAAAACCCCAGAGGGAAAAATTCACCAAAATATTATACTTCAAGGAATAGCTTCATATCTCCATTTTTAGCAGACAGTCAATGAATGAAAATAGTACTGAGTTTAAAGACACAGGGGAGGAACAAACTCTACCCAACCTCCTGAGGCAGGATTGTACTCAAACTCAGTCGTAAGCGAAAATTAGACTGAATGAACCGAAGAAACAAAATTGAACAGCAAGGATACTCCTTAAGAGAAAAGAACAAGAGCTTCCTGTCGACTGATGCCAAGAGAATGCATAGCCTATCCGAAATTAAAGGAGACTGCTAAAATCCATTGACTGAGGGTGAAAATGCCGGATCTTACATAAATGGCACTGCATCCGAACCTCCCGGTTACTCTAAAATGACTAGACAGAAATCACGAAAGAGAAATATAGCAGCAACGAATGGTAAGGATTCGTCATATTTTTAAAACGTTGACAGGAGGCTCAACAGCAGTGATCGATGAAAACAGTTCGTCTGGAAAACTAAATAAAGATACCCATAAGGAGGTGAAAGAGAGAGGACCTATTGCAAGTGGGCTTCCATTTATCTGGGCAGCTGCTGTTTCAAGGGGGTGCTATCTAATGCTAGAGTTTGAGTCTACAAAGAGCATAGAAGGCCTGAGAGAACTAATGGAGGATATTTTCCCAATAAATGACTCAATCAAACTTAAACTGGTGAGGAATAGTGTCCTTCCGCAACTACAAAAGCAACGGTCTTCAGAGGTTGGGGCAACGAGTTGACGAAAGAACGCATGCTCGAAGGGCACTGTTGGTTAAGCAATGGGAAGGCAGGAGGGAGGAGAAAGAAGATGGAACTATACTTGTGGTGGTCCTACACAGTTCCACGTTTCCAACGCAGTCTTCTTCAAGATTTGTAACGTAAGGATTCCTCTCCAATCAGTTTGTCACAAACAGTACCGAGAAAAAAACACACAGCAACAAGAGTGAGAGAGCCAAGGAGAAGATAACCGACTCCCGAGTGGACCGATTACTGGAGGACTATTGATAGAGGTCATTCAGGTAAACCTACATCGGAGTGAAAATGCACCTCTGGCTCTGATGGAAAGAATAATTAAAGGTAATTTACACATAGGGTTAATACAGGCACCTTGGACTTTTAAAACCAAGGTCTCTGAATTAAACCACATAAATTACAACATGTTTTATGCAAACACAGGTTCCCTTGAAAGAACCTGTATAATATGTCACAAAAACATAGGTTTTCTTTTCTCTCCAGAGTTGTCAACATCGGACGCAAATATACTAAAGCGAGGAATGGAAACGTTTACCAAAAATCAGTCTACCTTCCGTTCGAATCGATGATACCACCACCAACGGGAACTGCAGCGCTAACTCACATCATATTGTGCGGGGTAGTACTAATACTAACAAAAGATGACAGACCCCTAATTATACTTCATTAATACTAACATAGGCAATAAACCGACCTTCGTTAATTGAATCAGAGAGGAGGTATTAGACATAATTATATGTTCAGAAAATTTAATAGACGAGGTTAGGTTTAAAATCTTGAGGCCTCCGCCGAAACCAATATTCTTCCGAAACAAGTCCGGGAGACTAACCAAGGTTAATTTGGGGCAGCCCATGACAGACTAGACAGTCAATAATTTAACGGACATAATTTTAACGTCTTTCGGAGAAAGTTGTTCACTTCGAGAAAAGAGATTCTGCATTCGGAAAACTCTGAATGACTTGGGGAAATTCGGAGTAAAAGTAAAAAGGTCCGAAGACTCGCCGGACAATAGAGCTCTCCGTAAGAAATATGTAGCATACTAGGACAACTTTTACCCTAAAACGAAAAATACAAGAAATGATGAGAACCGCTAAACGCTACCGTAAACGAAGTCTCAAAATGAAGAAGTTTCTATCAAAAACCCACACTCAAACCGAAGGGTGGAACCTAAGATTCATGAACAAATGGTGCGCGATACATATGCTAAGGAATATATGAATATCTTATTTAGGACCTAAACTGAGTAGTGATTTAAACTCTGTTATGCAGACGAAGTTATAATACTTCTGGGGGAAAAAATACTAACTTGTTATGAAGAAAGACTGAAACGGTGCTAAACATCGCCTACTAATGGTGCCTTAACGTGAATCTAGAGACGGAGATATGTCTTTGTACCAGAATGGCAAAAATAGCACAGTAAAATAAACAGTTAAATAGTGTTAATGTCATCTTGGACAGAAAACTTAAATCAGAAGACCACATGTGGCAACTGGTCCACCGATTCTGGTCTTTTTGTAGTCTCTAAATGGGAATTTCCATCCAAATATAATATGTACACTGAATCCTTAGGACCTTTTCAGATTTATTCTAACATATTGGCTTGCAGGACAGCAATGGACAAAAAAAATAAAGAGGATGTGGTACCTCAGTATATGTGGGACAATGTGGACAACATAAAATTCTAGCGACACGGTCTTGTGCGAATAATGTAGGTTCAAAGAAGACGTGATTTAAGTTTTGTTGTAATCGGTCCAAATTTAAATATACCTCCCATATATATTTTAGTCCAATTTGATGTAAAGGGTCTACGATCATTATTTAAGGGTTATATTTCCAAAAATATATTTCAATAGATATCTTAATTTTTAAAGTGCACAAAATAAATGAAACATATTTTTATTCTTTGAACGTGTGTCTAAATGTATTTTCTATATTTCTTAAGCCGTATTGACAAACGATTTGGCAATAGGTGGTCATTTTCAATTACCCTGCCACCATCTACTGTAATTGCCTAACGACAGACAAGTCCTTTCTCAAAGTCGTGCCCAATTTCCATTTAAATATTTAAAGTGTAGTTTTTTTCAATTTCTCCCAAGGCTTTTCTTTGCTTTACTTAGGCAACATTTCAATATAAATCAATTTTTGTGTCTGTTCAAAATCGAAAATACA
>NW_026886217.1:0-7302 GCF_032173495.1 Musca vetustissima
AATAAAATCAGATCACGGGACCTTAGGGTCAATTTGTTCTATAAACAATGAAATACCCTTTCTATACCCTCCACCAAATCTTAACCAGTAAACAATGTTCAGAAGCCGGACGAATATATATATATATATATATATATGAGAGCTGTATCTAAATCTGACCCGTTTTCAATAAAAATTCACATACATCAATCTGAACCTAATTTAGTATACTGTACAAAATGTTTTAATCGGTCGAAAATATATATGCGATCAATATCTCATCTTAGCCGATTTTTCTCAATTTCAATAGGATTCCGCCTTGGACCAAATAAATGGGCTGTGCGAAATGTTATTCAATTCGGATCATAAAAGCAACCTGCACTTTGTTTATAATTTAACATGGGCAGGCGGACGGACATCATAAATCAACTCAGAAAGTGATTCTATGCATATTCTCAACAGAAATCATGTATATTTCTCGTTTCCTTTTGCCTGTTACAAATATATCGTGTAACACAGTGTGGTGAAAGGTATAAAAATATGACATGACGTCCTGTTAATTACTCTCTCTTTCCATAGAAAAAAATCATAGGACCTCAGGATATATTTTTTCTATAGAGAACAAAAATAACGGGACGTTGGAAGGTTGTTTATTTTTGGAAAACATACACTTTTAGGAACAACGACCAATTACAGACCTATTTAGAAAATTGTCTGCTGTTAAAACATTAAAAATAACGAAAATTGGGCGGTACATTTTTTATGGGAGCTATGCTTAAATATTGACATACAAAAACTCGCAATGCTAATGTTAAAGATACTCCGGTGGGTTAAAACATTCATTTTATCGAAATGGGGTGGTAAGGTATGCTAGCTACACTAAAGTGGGAAATATTAATACTTTTAATAGATTTGAAACCCTATGGGATCTACCCGGAGACATGAACCAATATTGAGATTTAGAAACGTGTCAAAAATCTTTAAAATACCGGGTATTTGGGGGTACCGTTACACCAAAGGGTAGCCCTATATATCCCATTATCAATAAGAAAAACCTATAAGTTAGCAATATACAGGGTGAGATAAACAACTGACACAAAATCAAACGCCATAATTTTTTACTTTTTTAATTTTATTGAATAAAAGTAAAAACCAGTGAGCGGAGCAGTATAGTCGGACGGGGCCGACCATACGATACCCTACACAACTACCATGAACTCTAACTTTCTGAGGATGTTTATTCCGAGTCTGAGCAATATTTCATGATATTTGCCCCCTCTTGTCCGATTAGAGGTCAACAACACCTCTTCCTTACTTTTTTCGAATATTCAGTACAGTCCTTCTAATTACTTATCCAGATTACCTTCACGGTGGGTTGTGTTGTGATTTTCGGATTATTCCCGACCCGAAAACACACAAAAAATTAAGTTTTCGGTCCATTTCATCCCAAAATTGTAATCTGATCATCATCGAAAATTGTAGGCGTTGTTCTTGACCATAACTGGAACTTCATGACAAATTTCAAAGCCATCAGCGCGATATTTCCCCCTCTAATGTGGTAATGGGTTACTAAATAATATCTGAATACGTAAGCACCTGTAAATATTTGAATGTAACTCCCACATCTGAGTAGATACATCACTATATTTGGTATCAATTTAAAGGCCAACCACTCCTCTTGGATATTCTATCAACTCCTCGGGTCTACATCCTCCAGGAGTAAATATATATGCCATAGAATACAAATTTTGTCATTTTTCACACAAAAGTCAGGGTCCATTTGACCCGCTAAATATTGACCGATCTTTATTAAAACATGCATGCTTATTCTCTGGCCCGATCCCCTTCTCCATGCAAAAATTCACAGTGTTTGGGCCATAATTGCGGCCTCTGGAGCGACCAGAAAAACCGACAAAAATAATGTTTTTGGTCCATTTCATCCCCTAAATATTAACCGATCTTTTCCAAAAACAATAGGGGTCTTCATTGGCCAGAACCCATCCTGCATGCAAAATTTCGTGAAGATTGGTCCATAACTGTGGCCTGTATCGTGTTTACAAATTATAATGGACAGACGGACGGACGGACGGACGGACGGACGGACACACATGTCTAGATCGATTCAGCTAGTCGAGATATGACGATCGGTATACTTAAAGGTATGTCTAGGACCAATATTTCGCGGCGTTACAAACATTTGGGGCTGCACAAAGCTATAATACCCTGACAACATAGTTGTGTAGGGTATAAAAAAATTGGAAATAGCATGAAATTTTAGAATAAGTTTAGAATTGTTCGAATTGTTCACCCTTGGCACGAATTGTGGCCTTCAAACGGCTAATGAAATCGTCACACGCTGCCCGATTGTTGCTCTGCGGTATTTTACATATACCCTCCAGAATATTTTCGCGATAATATTCGTCATTTATTCTGATGCCATGGTTGATTAATACGAGCGGAGGACGACCATCGGAGGACGACCATTGGCCGGCGCTTGAGTTCTGGTGGCCAACACGATCATTTCGTTTGTTTACAAACTGGACAACGAATGTTTTCTCATCGGAGAAAACCAAATTCGGCAGTTCACAACTTTCGGCCAAGAAATGTTACTCTTTAGCTCTTTTGAGTATATTTTCTTTCTGTTGCGGTGTTAGTTCTTGTACTTTTTGGATTTTCAATGACTTTATCCCGAACTCATTTTTCAATATTTGCCGAATGGAATATTGCGATATGTTCAGCTCACGAGCCATTTTTCGGCCATTGTGGAGCGGGTTTCGATCTTTCTTCCGTCCACTTCCTTGACATTGGGCTACGCTACGCAAAATATTTCGATTCTGAGTCGATTTACGGATGTCCGTCTGTCCCTCCGTCCGTAATTTTGTGAACAAAGTACAGGTCGCATTTATGATCCGATTTGGATAAAATTTGGCATAGGTCACTTATTTTGCCCAAGGACGAACCCTATTAAAATTGGGAAAAATCGGTTCAGATTTAGATATAGCTCCCATATATATTTTCGTCCGATTTAATGTAAATGGTTCACCAAAGTCCCTAAATATCTTTTGATTTGCACGAAATTTGGCACAGCGTAATGAATTAAGTATAGAAAGATATGTGTTAAGTTTCGTGAAAATCGGTTCAGATTTATTTATAGTTCCCATATATATTTTCGTTTGATTTAATGTAAATGGTCCACCAAAGTCCCTATATATCTTTCGATTTGTACGAAATTTGGCACAGCGTAATAAATTACGTCTGTTAATTAGGTGTGTTAAGTTTGGTGAAAATCGGTTCAAATTTAGATATAGCTCCCATATATATTTTAGTCCAATTTATAGTAAATGGTTTACCAAAGTCCCTTAATATCTTTCGGTTTGCACGAAATTTGGCGCAGCGTAATGAATTAGGTCTAGAATGATGTGAGTTAAGTTTCCAGAAATCGTTGAAATCGGTTCAGATTTAGATATAGCTTCTATATCTGACCAAATGAAAAATTTAGTATAGGTTGCAGAATAAAATGTTTATGAATCCATTTTCATTTTAAAAATCCGACGTTAGGATTAGGAGTCATCTGTCGAATATACTCAAAGTGGTGAAGGGTATCATATAGTCGGCCCCGTCCGACTACTTTCCTTTCTGGTTTTCTTTGCACAATTATAACCAAAATGCTTTTGTAGCTTGTTGGTTGCAGATTTTTCATCTCTTAAAAATTTAACCATGAAATTTTTCTTCATCTGTTGTATTTCTCAAACATTTAATGGTCCGAAGCATCTACTCCAAACACGAATAAGTCCTTTTTACAAAAAATCGTGTCGTGTTTGATGTTTGATATCCGTTTTGTTTTTGTTGTTGATGTTTTGTCTTCCTTTTCATCAGATGTGCATAAGAATGAAAATATCCTTTTTAGAAAACAATAACACATCAATGGCAATAAGAACAGCAACAACAACCACAACAAAAGCAACACGAGAATCAACCGCATTAGCAGCAACACGCCAACAGACTCCAAAAAGGAGTAACATGGCTGCATGATGATGAAAAAAGGACTACAGTAGGTATGAAAGACTGAAGAATTGTTCGGCGTTTAACAGGGCAAAGAACGGGAAAAAAAGATTAAAACATCACACATCATCCACATGAGGCATTAGGAAGTGAGCACGCACATGCATGCTATAAAACAAAGCACTTCCAACTGAAAAAAAAATCATACACACATGTGTACCTACATTTGGGAACAGTACCACCAGCCAGCAGCACATCTCAAAGCCAAAAGAAAAGCTCCTGAGTAAAACAAAATCGATGTGAAAAAAAAAACAAAACACAAGCAACAGAAAATCTCCTTTTTGTCGGCACTTCGGTTCGTATCTACAGTTGGTCTTGGTGTTCTTATTGGCGTTGCCATTTGAGATGGTGTACTGATGCTTGTTCGGCTGGGATTTTGCTGCGTAGCCGGTGCCGGAGAAACTGAAACGAAACAAAAGTCTTGTTTAAGCTTCAATTTGTGATACTTGCGTGATTACATGTGTCTATGGGTTTCATGCAAGAGATTCTGAAAAGCAAAAAACAAAAAAAAAACTTAGATCCCAACGGTGCACAAACCTACGGGAATAATTTGGTTTGTCCCCATGTCTACATTCGTGTTTTTAGACGTTTGTCGAATTTGCCTTTGCCTTCGGAAAGATATTCCTAATTCCATAACTTCTTATTTTCTTCGGTATGTTGCCTACTCCAGGCAAACACATTTGCGGTTTTTGGCACATAAGGAGACAGCACAAAAAATTAAGGATTAAAAATGTTTGTCTACTTTTCCGGAAAAAGGGATTGAAAGTCATGCTCATTATTTTTCGTGTGAGTAGTGATAACGTGAAAAAGTGGATAAAAGATGTTGTCATCATCACATGAATTTGAAACGGAAATTAGTGAAATGTGTATATGTATTGGTGACACAAAATTGTCTATGCTGTCATTGTAGCTTTGTGTTGCCCCAAGAGTTTGTCTGAACGCTCTAGAGTCCACAATTATGACCCGAACTTTACGAAATTTTACAGAGAGAAAAGGGTCTGACCAATGAACAAGCATGTCAACACTAAGCGGGTCAAATGGACACCGACTTTTGTGTGAAAAAATTACAAAATTTTTATTCTGTGGCGTATATATTTACTCCTAAAGGACAATGGCCCGAGAAGTTGATTGTATATCCAAAAGAAGAGGTTGACTTTTGATTTATTGGTGTATGTTTTTGGATGTAGGAATTATACCTTCCGGTTATGGTCAAGGCCGATGACTATAATTTACGCTAGTGATCACATGATGTTTAGGGTATAAAATGGACTGAAACCTTTTTTGTCTGGGTTTCTAGTCACTCTAGACGCCACAATTATTAGCCGAACATCAAAAAATTTTCCAGAGGAAGGGATTCTGGCCAATTTATTAGAAGGGGTGTTTTGAAAAAAGTTTGAGTTCCGAATGAATTTAGCTTTTTCCAAAACTGAAGACACAGATGAATGGATTGTTGTCAATTATTTTGAAGGAGAAGAAAAACATATTGATGATCAAATAAATACAATAACTGTCTTCTGATCTTTTTACTTGATCTTTCAATTTAATTCGTGGTGTTCCCCTTCTGCATGAACCATCAGCAGGCTCGCTTTTATATGCCATTTGAGCTGGTGCATTCTCATTCATTCGCACAACATGGCCTAACCGCCAATGTACGCGTATATATTATAAAGCACACGGTTCATTCAACGCCGATATTCACCAGCGACGCATATCGGCCCGTAGATCTTTCGGAGAATTTTTCTCTCCAAGAGCTGCCTCATCTGCTTGCGCAAGTACTCATGCTTCAGATCCATATAATAGCACGGGTAATATCAGAGTCTTGTAGAGTGTGAGTTTGGTCTGGTGGGAGGTGGTCATGTTTCTAAACTGCTTACTTAGACCATAGTAGCATCTGTTGGTCAAAACTATCCTTCTCCGAATTTCAAAACTGATGGCATTAGATTTATTTGTGGGGTACCAAGGTATACAAAATCTTTAACTACCTCGAAGCTGTAGTTCGCAAGTTACACAGTTGGTCCGAGTCTACTAGACATCTAGCGAGTTGATAACATCAGCTTTGTCTTTTCGCCATTTACTGCCAGTCCCCCTTTGGCAAACTCCTTCTCAATTTGTTCAAAGGTGGCTGTTATCGCTCGCAATGTTCAACCCATTATATCGACGTCATCAGCCTAGGCGAGTAACATGTGTTGCTGTTCTGCTTTACGTCTCGTATGACATTTTCCAGCAGGATATTAAAAAGGTCAAACGACAAACTGTCACCTTCCTGAATCCTCGTTCGGCCTCGAAGGCTCGGAAAGATCTTTATATGCGATAGGAATGAGAGTAATTCCTCTATAGTTGGCACATATGGTCTTGTCTCCTTTTTTGTGCACGGGACACAAGATACTGAGGTTCCAATCATTGGACATGTATTCCTCTTGCCAAATTGTACTAATACTGAATAGTTCGTCTGGTAGCCCATCGGCACCTGCTACTTTATTGTTCTTTAGCCGATTAATTGTTACTTTGTCCTCATTTTGGCTAGGTGGTATACACTTTATACCGTCATATCTTATTGGTTCTGGGGTACCTTTTTCACCGCCACTATTTGAAACCTGAAGCTTTTCAAAATGCTCCTTCTAGATCCTTCAACACACTGTCTGTATCTCTATCTTCATCCCTAGACGAGGATGTGCCCGCACCAAATCCTTCGGTTTGGTGTTTTCCGCGTTGGTAAAATTTTCGATTTTCATTCTGACTTCTGAACTTCTCGATTTTTTCACGGTTTTCTTGTTCTTTATTTAGAAAATACGTTCCTCATCTTTTCTTTTCTCCCGATAATTCTCTCTCGCATTGCGTGTTGCTACAGTTTGCAGCCACATTAAGACAAGTGCGAACCTTGGCTGCTACAAGGTAATGGTCCGAATCGATATTCGCTCCTCGTATCGATCGAACATCTAAAACACTGGATGAATGCCTTCCGTCTATCACAACATGATCAATTTGATTCCTCTTTGATTGATCAGGAGAAATACAGGTGATTGATATACACAACGATATGCTTGAATCTTGTGCTGCTAAATATCATTTTTTTTTTGCTGTCAACCTCATGCCGTTGTGAATTTTCCGACGGTGGGACCGACAATATTTTCCCTTCCGATTTTTGCATTAAAATCTCCTAGCAGATTTTTAATGTTATGGCCAGGCAACTGTCATATTCCGTTTCTAGACGCTCGTAAAATTTGTCTTTGGTCTGCTCATCTTTGTTTTCCGTCGGAGCAT
>NW_026886218.1:0-7478 GCF_032173495.1 Musca vetustissima
GCATATGTCCTTCAGGGGTAAATATATACGCCATAGAATACAAATTTTGTCATTTTTCACACAAAAGTCAGGGTCCATTTGACCCGCTAAATATTGACCGATCTTTCTCCAAACAGGCATTCTTATTCTTTGGCCCGATCTGCTTCTCCACGCAAAATTTCACGATGTTCGGACCATTGTTGCGGCCTCTGGAGCGACCAGAAAAACCGACAAAAATTTAGTATTTGGTCCATTTCATCCCCTAAATATTAACCGATCTTTCCCAAAAACAATAGGGGTCTTCATTGGCCAGAACCCATCCTACATGCAAAATTTCGTGAAGATTGGTCCATAACTGTGGCCTGTATCGTGTTTACAAATTATAATGGACAGACGGACGGACGGACGGACACACATGTCTAGATCGACTCAGCTAGTCGAGATATGACGATCGGTATACTTAAAGGTGGGTCTAGGACCAATATTTCGCGGCGTTACAAACATTTGGGGCTGCACAAAGCTATAATACCCTGACAACATAGTTGTGTAGGGTATAACAAAGTACATGTCGCATTTATGATCCGATTTGGAT
This sequence comes from Musca vetustissima, assembly GCF_032173495.1. Lineage (NCBI taxonomy): Eukaryota > Metazoa > Arthropoda > Insecta > Diptera > Muscidae > Musca > Musca vetustissima. Next base: position 572 of record NW_026886218.1, read on the forward strand.
GAAATTTGGCACAAGTCACTTATTTGGCCCAAGGACGAACCCTAATGAAATTGGGAAAATCGGTTCAGATTTAGATATAGCTCCCATATATATTTTCGTCCGATTTAAGGTAAATGGTGCACCAAAGTCCCTATATATCTTTTGATTTGCACGAAATTTGGCACAGCGTAGTGAATTAGGTCTAGAATGATGTGTACAAAGTTTCGTGAAAATCGGTTCAGATTTAGATATAGCTCCCATATATATTTGCATACGATTTAAGTTAATTGGTGCATCAAAGTCTCTATATATTTTTCGATTTGTACGAAATTTGGCATAACGTACTGAATTGCGTCGATAGTAATGTGTCCTAAGTTTCATGAAAATCTGTTTAGATTTAGATAAAACTCCCATATATATTTTCGCCCGATTTTAGGTAAATGGTGCACCAAAGTCCCTGGAAACCTTTTGAGACTTGAATGACATTATTGTGTTTTGTTGATATTGGTGCAGATGTAGCTAGCATTCAATATGTATTTCTGTCTGATTGGGATTAAATTTTTAAAAGTGCGACGTACCGAATATCGTGTATCAATTTTGCTATAAATCGTTTTCCATAAATTTGTCCCATGGTACGCAGACGACTCTAAATCTGCCCGAATGAAATTAGATTTAGCATAGGTTGCAGAAAGACATGAGTATGTTCCTTCGAGGGAACATTGACATGCAATTGTAAGGATACATATGCACAATATACCCAAAGTGGTGAAGGGTATCATATAGTCGGCCCAGTCCGACTTTATTACTTTCCTTAATGGTTTTTACATAACACTTTTAAGAAAGTGCTCTATAAGTCTTGACATAGCTTCTATATAAGGGTTCCGCTACATTTTAAGATCTCTTTCGATTTAGGTCCATATAAACCAGGACTCGCCCAATTGTAAGTGTTTTTTTAGTCAAACTGGCTGTAATTTCGCAATCCGATTTCTTGATGCATGAAGAACTCATTTCCAGGAAATGTTATGAGTTTTAATAACCAACAACAACGTTCTGGTTCTAATTTTGAAGTTCCTAGTCTAGTTTATCAACCTAAGTGTCTGAAATTTGGTATTTAATTTTGCACGTTTTTGTAGGATGAAAAACAGAAACTGTTAGATATTTTTTCACAAACGCCCCATTGCTGATATTTCAATGGTTCTTTTTTGGGTAAAGAAACATTTTTTAAAAAATGTTCTATATTTCTAACTTTTCCCTACAAATGTCCAATATAGACCTATGTGCTTTTTTAACCCGCATACCATTATCTGGCTTGAATTTTGGTAAGTTGAAATTCCTAGTCTAGTTTATCATCCGATTTTAAATAAATGGTGCACAAAAGACCCAAAGTTGACACACAATTTTGCACAACACCTGAAGTTAGTGTAGTCTAACAAAATTTTGTACGGAGGGATTTGTGAAGTATCATATACCACAGGGTGGTGTGTGGTGCATAATTTTATCCCCTTAAAGTTATTTCAAATCTTTCTCTTTTGAAATCATATCGACAATATTAAACATTGATCGATATTAAAAATCTCAAATATTGAAGGATTTATCAATACATACAAGTTTATGGCTAAGGTGTGTCTATATGTACATGTCCCGGTTTATCTATTTGAAAACATTTTGAAATTACTAAGCCAACAGCAATGAAACGAACAAAAATAAACGCCAATAATCTCTACTCTAATATGTATCCCATATTAGAACACGTACCGATACCAACACGTTTCTCTAATACAAACAGGGATATGAAGTAGAAACGTGACTGAAACTTTAACATTTGCTGCAACTACAGATGAAATGTGCAAAAAAAGGGAACAAAATTGAGGTGTCTGACGAACGAATCAAATCATAAGGGATCACAAAATAGCAAATACATATATATTTTTATCCTGTAATATAAGTATGAGTTTTCGAGAAAAACCCAATACAAACAACAAGATAAATTAAATGAAATTGATTAAAGTTAGGGTTTTTTGTGCAAAGGAAATTTATTATTTTCACTTGGAGATGTAATAACATTTTTAAAATATGATTTCAAAAAACACTAAAATCTTGAGCAATAAAAATTCAATTTAATGAAAGTTAACGTTGTTAGTAAAATTATATAGGGGTGTATATATGGGAAATTACAAAAATATTTTAAATTCCTTGAAACTGAAGTTTGCAAGGTTATAACTCACGAAATATGAACATATTGCATATAATTTAAATTCATATCTAAAAAATTAAGTATTCTTGTCAAAATCTTAAAATATGGGTAATAAATAATAAGTTTCGTGAAAGCTGTGATGGTGGTAATGTAAAACAAGTGAAAAAGCGTTAAGTTCAGCCGGGCCGAACTTTGGATACTCTCCACCATAGCTGCCAGAAAAAGTGGGCCGATATTTATAATCTTTAGTAAATATAGTTGGTACCCAATAAGAACCCAACGTACCAAATTGCAGCGAATTCGGTTGAAAAGAGCGCACATGAACCCCAAAATACCGAAAATTGGGGGGCGGTTCCCTTATATGGGGATATCCGAAAAAAATTGACCTATATTTATAATTTTTTGTGGAAAGATTTGGTACCTATTAAGAACTCAAAGTACTAGATTACAGCCAATTCATTGGAAAAATACGATAAAACCAGTGAGCGGAGCAGTATAGTCGGACGGGGCCGACCATACGATACCCTACACAACTACCACGAACTCTAACTTTCTGAGGATGTTTATTCCGAGTCTGAGTAATATTTCGTGATATTTGCCCCCTCTTGTCCGATTAGAGGTTAACAACACCTCTTTCTTACTCTTTTCGAATATTCAGTACATCCCATCATCATCATCATCCCAACATTTTAATCTGATCATCACCGAAAATTGTAGGCGTTGTTCTTGACTATAACTGGAACTTCATGAAAAATGTCAAAGCCATCAGCGCGATATTTCTCCCTCTAATGTGGTAATGGGTTACTAAATAATATCTGAATACGTAAGCACCTGTAAATATTTGACTGCAACTCCCACATCTGAGTAGATACATCACTATATTTGGTATCAATTTAAAGGCCAACCACTCCTCTTGGATATGCTATCAACTCCTGGGGTCTACATCCTCCAGGAGTAAATATATATGCCATAGAATACAAATTTTGTAAATTTTCACACAAAAGTCAGGGTCCATTTGACCCGCTAAATATTGACCGATCTTTATCAAAACATGCATGCTTATTCTGTGGCCCGATCCCCTTCTCCGTGCAAAAATTCGCCGTGTTTGGGCCATAATTGCGGACGGACGGACGGACACACATGTCTATATCGACTCAGCTAGTCGAGATATGACGATCGGTATACTTAAAGGTGGGTCTAGGACCAATATTTCGCGGCGTTACAAACATTTGGGGCTGCACAAAGCTGTAATACCCTGACAACATAGTTGTGTAGGGTATAAAAACCCCCAAAATACTGAAAATTAGGAGGTACCGTTATATGGGGGCTACCAGAAAAAGTGGACTTATATTTATAATTTTTTGTGGATAAATTTAGTACTCAATAAGAACGCAATGTACCAAATTTCAGCGTATTCGGTTGAAAAACGCGCTCAAGAACCCTAAAATACCGAAAATCGGTGGGTACTGTTATATGGTGGTGGGTACCTAAACGTGAACCGATATATCCCATCTTCGAACTTGACCTTTCTGCAAACAAACGACAAACCTATGCAAAATTTCAGCTCCCTATCTCAATTCCTTCAAAAGATAGCGTGATTACAACAGACGGACGGACATGGCTAGATCGTCTTAGAACCTGATCAAGAATATATACTCTATAGGGTCGGAAATGAATATTTCGATGAGTTACAAACGGAATGACAAAATTAATATACCCTTCATACTATGGTGGAGGGTATAAAAATGGGTGAAAATGTGTTGAAGCCAACAAGTTTTTTATTTTTTGTTCCTTCCTGATTTGTGGCTAAACTACACAACGCACGCACATGTGATCAGTGACTAAGTTTCAGAATACCCCATGGACGATATAGTTCTAATGTATGGTTTTTCGATATAATCACTGCATCCACCCAAAATGGATGCTGACATTTTGAAGCCGGATTTTCGGTGTTTTTTGAATTTTTCTTATAATTAGGATGCGCATCCAGATAATGGACTAAAGTAATTATAGGATTGTAGAACTCGTAATTTTGCTTTGCTTAGTGTATATCTTATGAATGTGCTCACCGTAGCTTCTCTGCAATTGGGTTCCAAAGACGAAAATTTGGTGCGTAAATTTTTATAAAACACATATTTTTGGAGTCTAAAATTAAGAAAGTCCATTCAAATTCCGTGGAACCCCGCGTGATTTTAGTTTTTTTACATACCGGATCTAATGAGCCCATCCATGTTCGATCCCGCCCAATAAAACGGCGGATATAGGTACCTTGAATGTGGGAGAAACTGCAAAAACTCATTTTGACAAATTCGCGTATATAATCGCGTTTTTCTTCGAATTGATTTCACATACATTCATTCTTGTGTTATCATATTCGCGAATCTGTGTGAAAGTAGGTCAGAAATATATCGGTACGCGAATAATATGCGTATTTTATCCAAAATCGATTGTGGAGGCACATCCGCTGTTCTTAACCGATCATTTTAAAATAGGTGTCCTTTTTTGTATTTTCATAGGAGATTACTGAAATCGGATGCACATAAAAATCGTATGAACGTTGCGCCATTTTTAGTCATTTTTAGGGTTTTTGCATAGCAAAGTACATCGAGCGGCACACTTTGGCCGCTTAATGAAACCTCGAAAAATGCATAATTATTGGAAGAGATTTATTCGGTTTATACGAAAACCGCATGTGCATCAACTGATTTCAACTAATACGAGAACTGTTTGCTTTTTAATGTTGATAATTGTCATATAGTGTAACTGCAATATATTTGGTCATTTTTAAAGTCAAAACTCTTAACAGGGGAATCTACCGATGGTTAACAATCATCTACAAGAATTTTGTAGAAGAAATCGTCACGTGTTGTAGAAGATCTAGACTAACCCGTATTATCTTAACCATACCACAAAATCAAAAATTGAAAAAAAAAACATTTGTGGCAATTCAAAAATTAATTTATTTTATTTTCAGATATTCTCAAGCTTTTATTTATTTTTCGCGACTATTAAACCGTATATCAATGTGATTTGACTAGTGCTGTAAAAGAAAACAAATGTGTTTAACCATTTGTGAAGAAATTCGCGAATCGCAAATAGGAATCAATTTAATTTTTATTTGAAATACAAGATTTAAAACCGCTATAACTTTTGTGCGCAGCATCCGAACTTGTGAACACGAACAGATTTTGAATCAGCATATTTTCGTTAACCTATGTACCAAAAATCACGAATGGCTCGCAAAAAAAAAAAAATTAAAAAAATTAACTTAGCTGAAGAGAGATTCATATATTTATAATAGTAATTAAAAATTTTTGTGTATTTAACGGAATGGGTTTTTTAATCCTAAATTAATATTGACTTTCTTATACTCTCCGTCATAATATGGAGAATATATTTGTATTTTATACAATACTCAAAATCCCATTTCCTTTAAAGAAATCGTGAAATAAAAATAACTAAAATATTCCTAATTCATTTACTTCCTTTCTCAACACCATTAAAAATGTGAAAATGCAAATCCGACGGCGTAGCAATTTTATACCGCCTCGCAAATAAATAAAAGACAAGAAGCACTAAGTACTCAATTGTGACAGGAAGAAAAACAGCAGCAACAACAAAAATAAATAAATGAAGCAACAAAAAAGCCAACAAAAAATAAGTAAATTGATGTTTAATTATTTCGCTGTACTCAAGAATTGACATTTGTCACCGGCACTTTAAAGTGATTTATGTCAGATGTGTTTTCATTTTCAAACCAAATGTTGTCTGAAAGGCAGCAACAGCAGCAGCAAAAAACGCTGAAAACGCCAAAGACAAAACTGCAATGTGAAATGAAAACCGCCACGAAAATATTTCACTACTTTGTTTGTTGTTGCTGTCGTTGTTGTTGTTGTTGTTGATGCTGTTGTGTGCAAATTAAACCATTTCGATTTTAAATGATTTCTCGGCATCTGAAACACCAGCAGCAACAACGGCAGTTGCAATAAAGAATCAGACAAAAATCCGTCAATGATATGCCTATTAGAGAACGGCGATCAAAAGAATGCGAATGTGAATTTATTGTGTGTGTGTGAGAGTGCGTCTGAGTGTGTATGTCTGTATGAGTGAGCATCAATTTCACACTCTGCAATAATTATATTTTTAAAACACTTAATTGCAATATTACATGGAATTGTTGTTATTGTTGGCTTTGCTGTTGATGAAGTCGACACTGCTGAATGATGTGGATTTGGACAGTGGGTAACTAAAATTTATGGAAGTCCTTGGAATGTGTCATTTGAGTGACACATTCACTCTTTGTTCGTTCAGCGCTGCGGCAACTGGATCAGTATGAATGCAATTCAGACCTGCTAAGGGCTCGCTTTTTTCATGCAGATTCTTCCTGACATGTCTGGTGTGGCAGTCTTATCCACCATATGATGGTTAGGATGATTTTCCCTGAATCACCCGAGCAGGTACTGCAACGCAAGCATATTGCTATACTGATGTAAGAAAGGATCTTCGTCGCCTCATGAATGTTGAAGTTCCCAGGGCGGCGTTCTGACAGGTCTGATTACTTCTCCATTGCACAACACTTATATTCTCAAACCACAATGGTGCCGCATAGCTAGCCACAGGCAGACCTGTCGCTTTGAAATGGGTTAACGAGGTTTCCAAGTGCTGCCGGCAAGCGACGTGAGGACCTTATATCTACTTTTCAACTTACTGCAGAGAGCTGTGATTTGCGCGGAC
>NW_026886219.1:0-73637 GCF_032173495.1 Musca vetustissima
ATTTCGGATAGTTGTAGTTCGAATTTCCAAAAACCCTTTGGTACATCTATCCTACACTCCATCAGTGACCCTCAATCCAAATTTCAGAGTTCTAGCTCTACTGGTTCGCCAAATACAAATGATATCATATTTAGTACTTTTTAGTACTTTTCGTACCCTTCTAGTACGAATATCCAAAAACCCAGCCTTATCTGTCACATTTGGCCCAGAGTGACCCTCACCCAAAATTTCAAGATTCTAGCTTCAGCCGTTTTCGTCTGGGCGTTGATGAATCGTTAAATCAGTCAGTCAATCAATCAGTCAGTCAATCACTTTACTCTTTTATTAGTATAGATTGCACATCGTAATGGTATTACCAAACACACGTTAAATCCGATAGGTATAGGAAAATTCCTTCTGGTACCTCATCACATATATGGAATTTTTTAATATGCAATTTGAATACATTATTTGAAGTTGAGTAAATCCTCCAAGGCGGTTATATATTGCTACTAAAAAAACTCATTCTATTCCGTCCGTCCTTCAGTTCAGGTAACCCACAGAAAAGGTTAAAACCCATCTTATCTGCCATATTTACAATAATCCGAAGCTATATTTCCAACAAGTCATCAAATTAAAATAATCCCCTCACAATTATAGGGTGTTTAACAATTGTATTTCAGTTATTTTTTTCTGTTTTGTTCTCCCATTTTGTTTTATGTTCAAATTTAAGCAAATTTACGCTTCGTTTTTTTCGTCCGCAATAGTTGAGAAACCGTGGTATTTTGTACCAGCCAACGTGTTATTCACTTTTTTATGCATGTTTTACAACTTTTAGCATAACAATTGTAAAACTTAAATTGCTTAATTATTTACTTTAGATTTTGATTGTTTTCCTTTGCGTACACTTATTCACATCCAATTGTAAAAGGGATTTTAACATGGGTGATGAAATCTGAAGAATGTGTCAAATATAAGTGTCTAAGATTCATAAAATAAACGTGATTGTCGCAGGATACATTATTTTATTTTATCATTCACTTCAATAGCTGTCATTCCAATTTCAAAGTTCGTCTATATTCTAGCCTTTGTCATCATAGTTGTAAAACAGTCACAAAAAACTAGTACCATTTTTTAAAAGGCGAATATTGAAAAAAAAATTCAATTATATATTTGTATTGCTTTTTCTCAGATTTGAATTTGTATACCAAACAAAAGATTTTCAATCATTTTCATCATTGTTTAAGGATAAACCGTAATAATAAAACAAGTTTTTGATCAAATAAATTAAATACTTCGTGTACAGCTTAATAATTTGTATGGAAATCAGATCGTAAAACACAATGTTTGTGAGCGTGCCGGCCTTCGTAGCAGTTAAGCCGTGCGTTGTATTAATTTAACGGATGTGTTAAATTGGTTAAATATAAGAATGCCCTTTATGTATATTTTTGAACGATAGTACATCAGAGTCCTAAATATCTCTTAAAACATAAATGTATATGTTCGATGAATATATTTACACTTTTTCTCTAGTTTGATTTCCCTTTTGTTAGAAAACTGCACATTTTAGAAGGTAACGTAGAAAGGTTGTGGCAAATTATGGTTCCATAACAATTCCCTTTTTATACCATTCACCACACTGTAGTACAGGGTATTATGTCTCCGTGCATATGAGAAAAAGATAGACGCATGGTTCCTTTTGAGAATATGCATAGTATTATTTTTAAGTCGATTTACGCATATCCGTCCGTTCGGCCGTCTGTCTGTCCATGTTAAATTGTAAACAAAGTACAGATCGCATCTGAATTGGATGAAATTTGGCATAGCTCACTTATTCGGCCCAAGGACGAACCCTATTGAAATTGGGAAAAATCGGTTCAGATATAGCCCCCATATATATATATTTGTCCGATTTAATGTAAACGGTCCCTGGATATCTTTCGATTTGCACGAAATTCGGTACAGCCTAATGATTTAGGTCTATATATATATATATGTATATATTTGTCCGATTTAATGTAAACGGCCCCTGGATATCTTTCGATTTGCACGAAATTCGGTACACCCTAATGATTTAGGTCTAGAATGATGTGTGTTAAGTTTCCTGCACATCGGTCCATATTTAGATATAGCTCTCTTATATATTTTAGGTAAATAGTGCACCAAAGCCCCTACATAATCTCCGATGTGCACGAAATTGGACATAGCGTACTGAATTAAGTCTAGAACGGTGTGTGTTAAATTTCGTGAAAATCGGTTTAGATTTAGATATAGCTCCCGTATATATTTTCGTCCGATTTAATGTAAATTGTATACCAAAGTCCCTACTTCTCTTTCGATTTCCACGAAATGTGGGATAGCGTACTGAATGGAGTCTAGAATGATGAGTGATAAATTTCGGGAAAATCGGTTCAGATATAGCTCCCATATATATTTTCGCCCCATTTTATGTTAATGATGCACTAAAGCCCCTATATAACTGTTGATGTGCACGAAATTTGGCCTAATGTAAAATCTAGAACGATGAGTGCTAAGATTCGGGAAATTTGGTTCAGATTTACATATAACTCTCATATATATATTCGTCTGATTTTTTGAAAATGGTGCACCAAACTCCCTAAATAACTTTCGACGGATTGAAATTAGTTTTTTAACAGTGCGATGTACCGAACAGCGTGTATCAATTTTGCTATAAAACATTTTCCATTAAATTGTCCCATGGTACGGAGACGACTCTAAATCTGCCCGAATGATATTAAATTTATCATAAGCTGCAGAAAGACATGCGTATGTTCCTTGGAGGGAACATTGCCATGCAACTCTAAGGGTACATATGTTCAATATAGCCAAAGTGATGAAGGGTATCATATAGTCGGCCCAGTCCGACTTTATTACTTTCCTTACTGGTTTTCAACCAAAAATAGCAGTTGCTATTTTTAGAAGAATATTTTTCGAACATTCTGAAAATTGTATCTAGACATGAATCTTTTTGGTGCCGATGTGTCTCGGATAACATCTGTTGCATTCACTCCCCTGACTCATATGGACTGTTTAGCGAGCCACAAATATAAATTGATGTAGCTCAGAGATAGCATCTCGGCCTTGCAGTCGTAAGGACCAGAGTTCAAACCCGGCTTACACCAATTCATTCTTTTAAGTTTTTATTATTTAAGTGGAGACTTAAAATCAGTTAATACTTTCAATATATTATAGCAGTGGACTCAAATGGGTTCTAAAACATAATTAGCTCTTCTCTTATTTACTTATGTACATTTGCTTAGTGGTGAACAATAATTAGGTTGCGTTACGATAGTTTCATTATGCTGCTACAAAATCTCTTCTTTCTTTCCGTTACTGGCTTTTACAAAGAAAACAAACGCATATAAGGAACAAATAATTTTTTCATATAAATCCAAATCTAAAAAATCCACAAAATCCTCTAGTCAAATTAATTCATGATCAAATAAAATAAATTACCGCATTAAAAGCGAACAATTATATACTACATTTTGTGGATATTTTTGGCAAAATCCCAAAATATAATAAATCGAAAATTATACAGCTTACAATATTTTTTTTTCGAAAAAATCAAACAAATTTTCAATAAGGCAAGAAGTAAAAATCGAATAGTTATTAACTTTGGCCGTAGGTGAAGAAATTGATTTACCAAGGAGCTTAAACAACAGAAATAATGTCCATTTGTTAATATTGGTTTGGGTTACCTAAGAGTATTGGTTATCATCGCAGAGTTACTGACACAAATTTTCCATTTGAATATTACAACGATAATTACGAGTAAGGGTTACCCTTCATCACTTTGGGTACATACAAGAGATGCTCGTATGTAGAATATTCTATCTATATAACAGATCTAGCATTTAGGCGTATTTGAGCAACCGTGGCATCCATTATTTAATATTTGGCACATTGTCCAAACTTTATCTCTATCAGAGAAAGGTTTATTATTTGGTGCACAATTAGCAGGACCTCAGACGAAAGCAGTAAGGAAAGTAGTGAAGTCTGACTAAATAATGCCCTTTACAACTTTGGATATATTTATACCCTTTGCCAAACTGTGGCACAAAGACATAATACCGCCTTGTGCATATGTTTGTTACCGTTGTTACATATGCATATGTCTGTCCGCCCATCCGAACAAGTACAGGTAGAATTTATGATCCGCTTTGGATGAAATTTGGTTCACTTATTTGGCCCAAGGACGAACCGTATTGAAATTGGAGAATATCGTTTCAGATTTAGATATATGTAAATGGTTTCGTCCGATTTTATGTAAATGGTCCACCAAACTTCCAATATTTGTCTGATTGGCACAATTTTTCCACAGCACACTGAATCAGGTCCAATTATGTATGCGATGTTATGTTAAAATCGGTTCAGATTTAGATATAGCTCCCGTCCGATTTTTTGTCACTGATACACTAAACGCCCAATATTGTCCGATTGAGCAAAATTTTGCATAGCAAATCCAATTGAGCAGAAAATGGTGTAATAAGTTTTGTTGAATACGGTTCAGATTTTGATATAGGTCTTATATATATTTTCGTTTGATTTGATTTAAATGGTGCACCGAAGGGCCTATGTTTGTTCGATTTACAGGAAATTTGGCAGAGGGTATTAAATTGAATATAGAGTGATAACAAATAACAAATGGTGAATGCAACGGGTGATCAATTAGGTCCATGTGTTTATATATAGCTTCCATACACAATTTTACTCGATTTCAATTTGGTACACCAACGAATCCAATTTGACATGGAATTCGTCATTGATTTCAGAACTGTCAATTGGTTCAAATATCTATCTAGATAGCACATTTAATTTCCCCCAAAGTGGTGGAGTTTTTCATGGTTAGATGTAGAACTCTGAAAATTTGTATACAGCTTTGCCTACAATATGCGAAGTGGTATGTTTGAAAAAATTTGAAATTTAGTACTAAAAGGTACTAAAAAGTACTAAATATTTTATTTGAATGGAATCAGTAGTGATACATATCTGAAAATTGGTGTGTATATTAAGCTATTACAAACAGAATGATGAAAAATATTTTTTGGAAATTTGTTCTAAAATGGTACTAAAAAGTACTAAAACTCTATTATGCCGGAACGGTTGGAAGTAGAACTCTGAAAATTGGTATGCAGCTTTGTCAATGATTAGCGAATCAGATTGGGTGAAAAAATTTTGAAATTTAGTACTAAAGGTACTAAAAAGTACTAAATATTATCTACGATAGAACAGGTTGGGATAGAATAATAGAATAAATAGACTAATGGGCAAACATATGTTTTGGAAATTAGTACATATGTATTACAATGTGTGTAAATGTATTACAATGTAACCGATAGACATACAAATATGAAATTTCGCATATCATTTTAACTATTACAAATAGATTACTATACATAACATTTTTTGGGAAAATAGTACTAAAGTGGTGATAAATGTACTAAATAATAAAATACAATGGAACAGGTAGAAATCTGAAATTTAGTATGCAGCTTACTCTATAGACTAAAATGTACTAAATACTGTAGTATAATGGAACCAGAAGAAATAGAAATCTGAAACGCGGTACGTAGATTTAACTACTAATATTAGTAATATATTTTTGAAATCAATACTAAAATGGTACAAAATATTAAATTATAATGGAAAAGTTAGAGATTGAAATCTGAAATTTAGTTTGTAGCTTAACTATTTCAAATAGAACGATATGCACATATATTTTTGGAAAATTTTACTAAATATTGTACCACAGTGAATGGTAAAAATTAGAAATGTAAATTTAGAGTACCAAAATGTCCAATTCTTAGTTCAAATAGGCTTGGTTTATAGGAAATTCCTACGTACTAAATAGCGCCAAAAATACAAAATATTCCTCTGTGTGGAAAAAAGTATAATTCTGAAATTCGAATACGCCAAAAAGTTAGTAAATTGTGCTCAATGTAGTAACAAGTACTAGATATTGTGTACGGTAGAACGGATAAAGATAGAATACTTACTATATACTGTTATTGAATACTTATTTCAAATCTGTTCTAATGTTTACAACGCAATGTACGGTGAATATAGAATCTAGTACAAGTTTTTTCTATGAAAAACAATGCTTTTCGCAATTTTGTTTGACATTTTCACATAAAGTACTAAATATTGTATACGACAGTAGGAGTAGCGGTAGAGTCCAATGAGGACTTCTCCAATGAGGACTTTGTAACACGTAACGCACCAGAAATACTAAATTTCTGCCATTTTAATGGAAATCTTCCCTATAAAGGCAGGTCTCTCTATAATAAATGATGCGCTGTGCAAATTTGTACTATAAGGGTACACAAGTACTAAAACGTACTACTTATTTTACAATTAGCATTATATTTTATATTCACTGTTCTATCGAGATGATCGAGAAAATAGCACACTTTCAGAAAATATAAGTATGTTGTACTCGATATAGTAGGATAGAAGGATCAAAAAAATGCGATTTCTTAAACATTTTAAATTTATTGAAATTTTTAAAATTCATACTTACCCAAAAGCATATTGTGTAGCTAAACTAATGTTTATTTATTTTAACTATAAAATTCCGCTCACGACGTGGGGGGCATATATATATATAGCATTTCCACATTAAATGAAACCTTTTACAAATTAAATGAACCCTTTTCCAAATTAAATGAAACCTTTTCCAAATTAAATGAAACCTTTTCCAAATTAAATGAAACCTTTTCCAAATTAAATGAAACCTTTTCCAAATTAAATGAAACCTTTTCCAAATTAAATGAAACCTTTTCCAATTGAAATTAAACCTTTTCCAAATTAAATGAAACCTTTTCCAATTGAAATGAAACCTTTTACAAATAGAATGAAACTTTTTCCAAATTGAATGAAACCTTTATTCTTATCTAAGGAAATATAATATTTGCAGTAATTTTAAACCAATATTTGAAAATTAAATCAATGAATATTAACAAATATAGTTGTATGGCTATGTAATTAACATAAATATTCTTTAATTCGGTGTGATTTCATTTAATATCTTTACTACATAAAACTAAATAAATAGTAATACAAACTGGGGTATTTCTTGACATTTTAATAAATGTCAAGAAATTGGAGAATAAGGCGGTAAGAATTTAAGGTTGCATCTTTTGGATTCGATCAAATTTTTTATGTCATGTCGCTTGTGTATGTAAGCGTTATTTTCCAACTCTGGATTGATTTTCTCAAAAAAAATTTTCTATAAATAATTTAAATCTGTCTGCATTGACACTGGAATTAGAAACGATTGTGTGATGTACAACTCCCGCGTTGTTTATTGCTGCAATTATAGTGACATGACGACCTCTGACCGTAGGCAACACAATGTGTGCTCTTGTTCCTTGTCTTGAACGGGCTTGGGTTCTTCGTATGTGAAGATTAAATCCACACTCATCAATGAATATTAATTTTTCTCCTTGTTGGGGTATCCATTTTGTAAAGTCTTGAGCATATTTTTGCCTCAAGCCTAATGTTCTGGAGTCATTCTTTCGTTCTATTTCAAAAGAGGCCATCTTAAACGTAATTTTTAATTTCCGTAATCCATATTCTATGCAGCTTGTGGAAATATTTATATCATTTTCTTTCAACAGTTTAGTTTTTATGGCTTTGAGGGTAATTCCAGGTTGACTTTCTACATAGAACTCGATCAGACTTAAAACTTGTGGTGGCAACAACTTAATTCTATTTCCTCGACGCTTATTTTCCTTCAATGTTCCAAAATTTTGTTTGTATCTTCTTATAAGTGTTTTTTCGGAATTTATTTTTATGCAGGTTAAATTTGCAGCCTCGGAAATGATTCTCCCCTCTTCATAGAATTTAGCATTTCCATTTGCAATACTTGGCGAAGATATTGATTCTTCCTCATGTTCCCAATTATCAGAGCTTCCCGAGCTAAAATCAGGTTCGCATTTATAGCATTTCCACATTAAATGAAACCTTTCCCAAATTAAATGAACCCTTTTCCAAATTAAATGAAACCTTTTCCAAATTAAATGAAACCTTTTCCAAATTAAATGAAACCTTTTCCACTTGAAATGAAACCTTTTACAAATAGAATGAAACCTTTTCCAATTGGAATGAAACCTTTTACAAATAGAATGAAACTTTTTCCAAATTAAATGAAACCTTTATTCTTATCTAAGGAAATATAATATTTGCACTAACTTTAAACCAATATTTGAAAATTAAATCAAAGAATATTAACAAATATAGTTGTATGGATATGTAATTAACATAAATATTCTTTAATTCGGTGTGATTTCATTTAATATCTTTACTACATAAAACTAAATAAATAGTAATACAAACTGGGGTATTTCTTGACATTTTAATAAATAAATATTCAAGAACAGGAATTGAATACCCGGTCCTAAAATGCATTTTCGATTGGATTTAGCATAGGAGAATAAGGCGGTAAGAATTTAAGGTTGCATCTTTTGGATTCGATCAAATTTTTTATGTCATGTCGCTTGTGTATTTGAGCGTTATTTTCCAACTCTGGATTGATTTTCTCAAAACAAAAATTCTATAAATAATTTAAATCTGTCTGCATTGACACTGGAATTAGAAACGATTGTGTGATGTACAACTCCCGCGTTGTTTATTGCTGCAATTATAGCGACATTACGACCTCTGACCGTAAGCAACACAAAGTGTGCTCTTGTTCCTTGTCTTGAACGGGCTTGGGTTCTTCGTATGTGCAGATTAAATCCACACTCATCAATGAATATTAATTTTTCTTCTTGTTGGGGTATCCATTTTGTAAAGTCTTGAGCATATTTTTGTCTCAAGCCTAATGTTCTGGAGTCATTCAGTTGTTCTATTTTAATAGAGGTCATCTTCAACGTAATTTTTAATTTCCGTAATCCATTTTCTATGCAGCTTGTGGAAATATTTATATCATTTTCTCTCAACAGTTTAGTTTTTATGGCTTTGAGGGTAATTCCAGGTTGACTTTCTATATAGAACTCGATCAGACTTAAAACTTGTGGTGTCAACAACTTAGTTCTATTTCCTCCACGCTTATTTTCCTTCAATGTTCCAAAAAATTAATATTCATTGAAGAGTGTGGATTTAATCTTCACATACGAAGAACCCAAGCCCCTTCAAGACAAGGAACAAGAGCACACTTTGTGTTGCTTACGGTCAGATGTCGTAATGTCGCTATAATTGCAGCAATAAACATCGCGGGAGTTGTACATCACACAATCGTTTCTAATTCCAGTGTCAATGCAGACAGATTTAAATTATTTATAGAAAGTCTTTTGGAGAAAATCAATTTAGAGTTGGAAAATTCGTTCTTGATAATGGATAACGCTCAAATACACAAGCGACATGACATAAAAAATTTGATCGAATCCAAATGATGCAACCTTAAATTCTTACCGCCTTATTCTACAATGCAGAATCCAATCGAAAATGCATTTGCAAAAATAAAAATATGTGCAAGAGCTGAGCTGTGTGACGTTTCAACGGAACATAACATTATTGATGTAATCGAGCGAAGTATTAAACAGCTTACTCGGCAAGATAATTCTAACTACGTTATGGACATGGTTTTGAAAATCCCACAAGCTGCAAGTCGGGAACCTCTTCATTAAGATAAGCAGTTACCTTATCATCAACAAGTTTTTAAATCAAATATGTATTTCGCATTTAGGACCGGATATTCAATTCTTGTTCTTAAATATTTATTTATTAAAATGTCAAGAAATACCGCAGTTTGTATTACTGTTTATTTAGTTTTATATAGTAAAGATATTAAATGAAATCACACCGAATTGAAGAATATTTATGTTAATTACATATCCATACAACTATATTTGTTAATATTCTTTGATTTAATTTTCAAATATTGGTTTAAAATTACTGCAAATATTATATTTCCTTAGATAAGAATAAAGGTTTCATTTAATTTGGAAAAAGTTTCATTCTATTTGTAAAAGGTTTCATTCTATTTGTAAAAGGTTTCATTTCAATTGGAAAAGGTTTCATTTAATTTGGAAAAGGTTTCATTTAATTTGGAAAAGGTTTCATTTAATTTGGAAAAGGTTTCATTTAATTTGGAAAAGGGTTCATTTAATTTGTAAAAGGTTTCATTTAATCTGGAAATGCTATATTTTAAACGTTCAATTCTTGTTCTTAAATATTTATTTATTAAAATGTCAGTTTGTATTACTATTTATTTAGTTTTATGTAGTAAAGATATTAAATGAAATCACACCGAATTAAAGAATATTTATGTTAATTACATAGCCATACAACTATATTTGTTAATACTCTTTGATTTAATTTTCAAATATTGGTTTAAAATTACTGCAAATATTATATTTCCCTAGATAAGAATAAAGGTTTCATTTAATTTGGAGAAAGTTTCATTCTATTTATAAAAGGTTTTATTTCAATTGGAAAAGGTTTCATTCTATTTGTAAAAGGTTTCATTTCAATTGCAAAAGGTTTCATTTAATTTGGAAAAGGTTTCATTTAATTTGGAAAAGGTTTAATTTAATTTGGAAAAGGTTTCATTTAATTTGGAATAGGGTTCATTTAATTTGTAAAAGGTTTCATTTAATGTGGAAATGCTATATATATGGGAGCTATATCTAAATCTGCACACGTTTTCCCCAATTTCAATAGATTTCGTCCTTGGGCCAAATAAATGAGCTGTGGCAACTTTCATTCGAATCATAAATGCCACCTGTACTTTGTTTGCAAGAATACATGGACAGACGGACGCACATGTATAAATCGACACAGAAGGTAATTATATGCATATTCTCAAATTAAACCATGGATCGATTCCTTTTGTCTGTTACAAACATCCGCACAAAGCCATAATACCCTGTACCACAGAATAGTGAAGGGTATAATTAAGAGATTTTCAATGAATTTTGTCGTCGAGCCAAGTGGCATATGATTGTTTTATATGGTGGATATAATACGTATGATGATGTATGTGCCCCCAAGAACGAAGTACTAAATTATGGTGAATTAATTATGACTGTGCAACAAGTTTCTAGGAAAATTCCTCATGGGCATAAATTGAGATCCCATAAATACACATTCTTCATAGGTGATGTTTTCGATTTATGGCGTGATAAATGACCCGATATCTCTAAAATTTATGAATTGTTGCTAACTTTAAATTTAATGAATAAAATATTTCATATCTTTGTTTGTGGTTGTGCAGTTAATTCTAATGATTATTTTTCGTCCTTATTTTATTAAATCATGGACTAAATACCAAATGCCGACACATATTCTACAAAAATGTCTTTAGTAAGATATAATTTAGGGTTTTAAAGTCGAAGTACAAATGTTTGCATCGTACCTTATCACTTTTATCCGATTCTTGTTCAGAAACCCTTACATCTTTAAACCAGTAAGGAAAGTAGTAAAGTCGGACGGGGCCGACTATATGATACCCTTCACCACTATGGGTATATTAAACTGGACTATTAGCATGAAATTGGATGAAATAAAATATGTGATATTTATCTAAATGTTAATCTACGTAGATCTATCCATAAAGTATGTAAATCGACTTCAAACAAATATAAATGGGTCATCCGTTGGGCTATGTCTGTACTTCTAGAAAACGCAACTACATAATTCTATGCTCAATTTTGTACGTTGTGCAAAATTTGATGTCAAACTGACTAACATGAGGAGTTTGATGCCCAATTTACTTGAAATCGGGCGAAAATATATATGGAAGCTCTATCCAAATATTAAGCGATTTCAAACAAACTTGTGACAGGATAGGTTATACTAATTTCAGAACGTTTTGTTCCTATTGGTTCTTGGTGCGTCAATTACTTAAAATCAATCTATAATAAAAAGGAGCTATATCTAAATCTGGACCGATTTTCACGAAACAACGCAGACATCACTCTAGGCTCAATTCAGTACGTTATGCCAAATTTTGTGCAAAACGAAAGATAAATAGGGACTTTGGTGCAACATTTACATGAAATCGGACGAAACTGTATATGGGAACTATATCTAAATCTGGACCGATTTTCACGAAAGTTGCCAGACATCACTCTAGGCTTAATTCAGTACGTTATGCCAAATTTCGTGCAAATCAAAAGATATATAGGGACTTTGGGGCACCATTTGTATGAAATCGGACGAAACTATATATGGGAGCTATATCTAAATCTGGAATGATTTTCACGAAACTTGGCAGACATCACTTTAGGCTTAATTCAGTACGTTATGCCAAATTTCGTACAAATCAAAAGATATATAGGGACTTAGGGGCACCATTTACATGAAATCGGACGAAACTATATATGGGAGCTATATCTAAATCTGGACCGATTTTCACGAAAATTGGCAGACATCATTATAGGCCTAAATGATTAGCCTGTACCAAATTTCGTGCAAATCGAAAGATATATAGGGACCGTTTACATTAAATCGGTTAAATATATATATATCTAAATCTGAACCGATTTTTCCCAATTTCAATAGGGTTCGTCCTTGGGCCGAATAAGTGACCTATGCCAAATTTCATCCAATTCGGATCATAAATGCGACCTGTACTTTGTTTACAATTTAACATGGACAGACAGACAGACGGACGGACGGACGGACATGCATAAATCGACTTAGAAAGTGATTCTATGCATATTCTCAAAAGGAACCATGGGTCTATCTCAATTATTTTTGCCTGTTACAAACATATGCACAAAGACATAATACCCTGTACCACAGTGTGGTGAAGGGTATAAAAATATATACCCAAAAAGTACGCAACATATTCGGTTGAAAAATATGCCTAAAATACCAAAATATTACTTATTGAGAGCGCAAGACATAACATTATTCTAATAAATTCCTCAAACTTCCGAAATTTGGGAGGTACCGTGGTTGCCCTAAAAAGTGCAATACTGATAACTTTTGAGAGATCTACGAATTTTGACTATACATTATTAGAACAGCCATGGATATCCTCTGATCATCCAATGGCTATAATCTTGTAGATACTGATAATCGTCAAAGTTTAGTTGTTGTCGCCAACATATCCCACACAGTGATGCAGTGTGTGTCTCCCTGCCTCTCCCGAACTCATATTTGATACAACTGCTTCCTACAAAAATAATTAATATATAAATTTTTTCGTATTAAATTTCAAGATTTGTGTTTTAATTGGGGTGCAAATCTACATCATTTCTAATTTTATGGATTCAGAAATGGATTCACAAACAATACGACATGGTAATTTGACATTGTGTGCCTTTCATTGAGTGGAAAATAGTAGTAAAAAATTATGGGCACGTGTTGCAGTGTTGGGTTATATCTATATTTTAACCGATTTCAATAAAACTTTAAACATGTGGGACCTAAATCTAAAAGTTAACCGATTGTCCGTGTTCGTCTTTGGCCCAATTTGAGCTCATTTATAGATGCCAAATTACTCTGTTACTACTGCTTCTTTTCATTGATTTAAAAAGTAATGCTAAATAGTTTATTTTAGTTTTTAAAAGTATGTCACATCTTTGCCCCAAATTTCTGTTTCCATAATTTTTCTCATCCTACTTTCCCAGCAACAATTTATTTATTACAAAAATCCTCAACAGCTGTTATTGTTTTTCGTTTTTGCCTTCAATACTTGAATTACTTGTTTTTTGTTGTTTTGTGTTTTTTTCTTGGCATTTATTTATACTTCAACAGTGAAAAATATTGTCATTTGTTGTGGTCGACTTCTATGAATTGGTCGTCCCGATTTTTTCTTTGTTCTTGTTCTATTTTTTTGTTCATTCAACAACAGATTTATTTGCCATGGGGGGTAATTACTTTAAATGGATTCAATTTGTGTAACTTTTTTAATTTTTCGCTTTTGTGCACAATTGGTTTTCACAACAAATTGTAACTTGATGTTGTTATTTTTGTTATATTTTTCAATTTTTTTCGATGTTGGCTTCTTGTTTTTTTTTTACACGGACAGGATTCATTCTTGCTGTCTCCCTTTTCTTATGCTGGTGATGTTGCAACAACAACAGCAGCAACAATATTCAACTCGACTGACATTTGGCTTTTTTTGTCGTCTCGACAGCTAAGGGTTTTTTCGTCCATTGCGTGATTTGTTGTTTGGAAAATCGAAATTTTGTTGTTGTTGTTCTTCTACCCTTTTTTCAATTTTCCAATTTTTTTGAAGCCTGGCAGATTTTAAGTTGTTTTTTTATTTTTTAGCCTAATTGAGTTTAAGAGGTTTTTCAGTAGAATGTCGAATTAATTAAAAAATGGATTGAATTTTAGAATTGAAAATGTCGTTAATTAATTAATTATGGTGGCAAATGTAGAAAAAATATCAAATCATGACAAGTATTTCGAAGTATTTAAACAAAAAGCATTATGTGGATTGATCTTCTAATGCAAATATTAAGTCCGCACTATAGGGACTTACGTACTCGTGAGCAAAAATAAAAGAAAAATAAAACACCATAGTTTATTATTAAAAGGTTCGACCAATGCCGAGATTTATTTGTGGTAAACAATATTACCTTAATGTACAACTATATGTACGGTGGCTTGCTGTTTAAGCAATTCTTGATCGCACAATACCGAAAATTGGGCCGATCTTATTACAAAACCAGTATGGAAAGTAGTAAAGTCGGACGGGGCCGACTATATGATATCCTTTACCACTTTGGCTATATTCAAGAGATGCACCCTAACAGACCTCGCATTTTTGAGGAACCATTGACATGATAGTGGATTACTTTACAGATATGATCTGTGTCTATATGTGAACCGAGCGCTGTTGAAGATATAATCTCAAGTTCATCCACAAACATCAGTTCATTATTTAGTGCACCCCTTAATTATTTGGTGCACCATTTGCTAAAAATCGGACGAAAATATATATGGGAGCTATATCTAAATCTGAACCGATTTCTCCCAAATTCAATAGAGTACGTCCCTGGCCCAAATAAATGAGCTGTGCCAAATTTCATCCAATTCAGATAATAAATGCGACCTGCACTTTGTTTACAATTTAACATGGACAGACGGACGGACATGCATAAATCGACTCAGAAAGTGATTCTATGCATATTCTCAAAAGGAACCATGGGTCTATCTCGTTTCCTTTTGCCTGTTACATACATATGTACAAAGACATAACACCCTGTACCACAGTGTGGTAAAGGGTATAAAATGGTTTGCCAAAAGGTATATTGTAATCTGAAAGTCCGAAATTCTATGAAAAAATTGTTGAGGCGCAATGCCAACTACACTTCATTTGATTGGAAAATGAGTCTGGGTTGATGATCCCAGAATTTTTTTTTTTTTAAGAATTTTATTTTGATTAAAAAAGTTTTATTTGTGGTGTCTTCGATGTCCATTTCTGAATGACAAATGTAACACGGCTTGAACCATAGATATATTTGAGTCTCGTTAATAAAATATGAATTTATATTGTCAATTTTTTGAGTTAGGTTCAAACTCAAAAAATTCTAAAACGGTAAGGAAAGTTCAAGTATTATATAGATCTACGAACCTATTTTAATCATTTCATACACATGTGATTCAGAAATCTATGGAAATGTCCTGTCAATTGGGGAGATGCACCATTTGTATCAAACAAAATTATGTATGAGAGCTATATGTAAAACTGGATTGATTTGCAGTAAACTTGATACGGTGTCGACTGGTAGGCTGCAGCACTGTGTCCTCTTCAAAGGAGCAAATCGATTTAAAGCATATTTAATTTAGGGGGAAACACATAGTCCCCTTATGTGTACCATTTGTATCAAACAAAATTATGTATGAGAGCTATATGTAAAACTGGATTGATTTGCAGTTAACTTGATACGGTGTCGACTGGTAGGCTGCAGCACTGTGTCCTCTTCGAAGGAGCAAATCGATTTGGTATGCTAAGTTGGTTTATTTTATTGTAAAAGAATAAAGGTGAACGACGTCCCAATTCAAGTTTGACTCTGATATTCCTTTATAAAGTGACATTTCATAAAAAGTCAACTTAACATGCCAGTCCTGAATCCTCGTGTGTGGTTCCCCTTTATTTCTGTACGTGTTGCAAAATGTCGTCTAAATAGAACAAGCGTTGGGTATTAGCGACAAAGTTTTTCCTGAAATCGGTGGAAATTGTGTAGTGTATCTATATGTAAACTTTAATACACTGAATTATAGGCTCACTAAACCGTCATGTGTAAAATACCAAAATTTTTGCAGAATTTTTGGTTACCTGACGCGAAAATATACATGTTAAAACTATATCGATTTCAACAAAACGTACCACATGAAATTTTATACTCAATGCAATATTCTATGCTAAACTTCGTGTAAATCGATGAAAGGAAGGTCTTTGGTGCACAATTTACGTAAAATCGGACGAAAATACCACCTGAAACACTCTACCATCGTTGTGAGGTATTGGTTGGAAAACAACTCAAACCCTGCATGTTTGAAAAAAATCAGCATAATAGAATTGGATTTGACATAGTGCCTCTTGTATCTTCAGCTTCAGCGGTATGAGCTTGATTGGCAACTTACTCAGTTGCTAGTCGTGGCTATATAATTATCCTTGTCTTGATAATAATATCGAAGCACAAATGCAACCTGTTATTGGAAACAGTAGCAGCACGCAATCCGAGAGAGAATTATCGGGAGAAGAGGAGAAACGTATTTTCAAAAAGCAGAAGAAGAAGCCGACGGTTTACGAGCCGAACTATTTAAGACCGGTGAGATGATGCTGATGAGGATCATGTTTCAAATGATTAGCACAATTTGAATAGAGAAATGCATGTCCAATGATTGCAACCTCAGCATCCTGTGTACAACAGAGGAGATAAGATTATCTTTGCCAACTTTTGAGGAATAAGTCTCTTTCACATCGCATATGAAGTGCTATCCAACGTGCTGTGTGAACGACTGAAGCCATTGGTCATTGATATTTTTGGATTTTATAAATCCGACTTCAGACCTGCCTAATTCACAGGCCTGGGCTTGGCAAATCCACTGTGTCACACACTATCCCGAATGAATCGTGAAAATATTGATGATGGAAAATGTCTTTAACGAGTTTTATTAAATGTTATCATGTATTTAGTTTGGGTTCTTTGCCCAGCATAAGCAGGTAGTAACAATAAATTTTGTATATGGGGAAGTAAAGTGGGATATCGTTAATGATAAATCGTAATTAATATTATTTAGAGTCAACTAATACTAACAATCAGATCAATTAAGGGAACCCCCCCCATTCACGATTTTTTATTTTTAAGATTTTAAATGGGCTGGTAAATGAATACCAATGCTTGTTAAGGTTTGTAACTTGGCACATATGTATTTGAAGATTTAAAAAGGAAGAAAAATAATTTACCAAAATTTGTTGTTGTTGTTGTTTTTTGGGTTCAAAGAAAAGTCCATATTTTCGATGGCGGGCATGATAACTCCTCACTGGAACATCGGAATCCGAAAATTCCAACTGTTTTAGAAAGAGGACATGTCTGGCTCTCGTATGAGCCAAAATGGCGGAACTTTGAAAAAATTTTTATGGAAAATCGCCTATTTTTTACCACAAACTAAGTTAAAAAATAAGGAAGATCTTCACCGTTTGGCTTTATCCTAGTTCATACGAGAGCTACACACTCCCAGAGAAACGTGTCAAAATTTGAAACCGATTGGATTATTAGTTTTTGAGTTATCGTGCCCGCCATTCGTTTTGAGAAAAACGCGTTTAAAGTTTGAGAAGCCCTTTAGCCGTCACTTGATGCTAACACAATAAATCGGCTATATCTTTAAGAGTTCTTGAGATTTTCACTTGAAATTTTGTAGAGACATTCTAGAATTAGAGTAGATTCGAATTAAATCAAAAAAATTTTTGACACCGAGAATGGGTCCCCTTAAATACAACAGTTTACAAGGGCTTCTATATATATTTCTAGTTTTATTTGAAAAACCAATTTATAAAAAAAAACAGTAAGAAAAGTAGTAAAGTCGGACTGGGCCGACTATATGATACCCTTCAACACTTTGGGTCGCATTTTCAAAGGAACATTAACATGAAATTGAACGAACTTAAATATGTGATCTTTATATATATCTAAGCCGACTAACATCAATCCCTACACATGTCACTCTTGAACCTATGCTAAATTTTGTGAATCGATTTAAAGCAAACTAGACACACGCTTTCGGTATGCTACACTGTTTAAAACTTAATCTCAATCAGACACCCATTGATTACTTGGTGTACAATTAACACGAATATGTCGAAATTATATATGGAAGCTATGTTATATCTATATCTAAACCGATTTCAATGGAAAATACCTACGAAAAACACACACATTCCATCTATTCGTCATCTATAAAGCCGCATTCGATGTCTGCGTTCGGCATTCTTACCAAATTAATAAGGCTATGCAGGATAACTTCTACTGGCACAAGGACAACAGTTAAAGTCGGAAAGGACCTCTCGGAGCCCTTCAATGCTGAATAAGGATTCAGACATGGTGACAGTTTGTCTTTAACATTCTGCTGGAAAGGTCACACGAGAGGCAAAGGTGAACAAAAATGGCACTATGTACACCAAACAACACATGTTACTCGCCTTCGCCGATAACATCGACTAATTTATATACCTTGGTACCGCCATGAATAAAACTAATGACACCAGTTTTGAAATTCGAAGAAGGATAGTGTTGGCCAACAGCTGCTACTATGGTCTGGGTAAGCTATGTAAGTGTTTGAGATAAAAATTCCGATTTGCGTCGATGGTGAATATCGCCATATATACTTGGACGGTGGATGCGAACCAACTGATGGTTCTCACACGAATTCGATGCAAATGTCAAGTAAACGATAACATATCGACACATGGACTTTCGATTTGGAAAACCTTAGTGGGAAATGAATGACATTGTCCGCCAGGCAGGAAGACTATAGTTTCGGATCCCACCACTGATCCTCATCAGTTGCCTTAGTTTTTGTTGGAATATTCTCCCCAGAAGCTATTTATAGCTTCTTTACAAAAAAAAACCTTTCACACGCAAAAGTCTTTTGTAACAAATCGAAGTACTTACGTTACCAGTGATAACATCTCAATGGGAAGTTCGTCGGTGCCTGACTACGAAACCGAACATCCCTTAAAGTTATATAAATTTAATCTCAATTAATGGTAAAACTAACTTCCACTTATAAACAATAATAATTATCAAACTATTATGTACACTTCTATGTATTGATTCGCTATATTAGGTATGGTAGAATGTTCGGATCAACGAAGAAGATACTACCTGCAAAATATAATAGTCTTATAGTCTATTTTTCAAACCTTAGGAATACTGTACAAACTAACCTTACGTAATGTTTCTGTTTTTTATGCTACACTCTTCTTAAGCTGTTAGCATTTTGTTGTTACTTCTTTTGGTCATAATACTGATTGATCTCTGGGGAAATTTATGTTGAGAAACAGAGGTCATAGTAAAGTGGCTTAACCAAAGTTTTTTGTTTTATACTGGCAAATACAGTGTGGTTCAAGTTTTTTTTGTCATAATGTTTAAAATATATTGCAAACTGAAGATGTTGGTAAGATATATGTATGTTCCAATTATTCTTAGCTGAGGTACGATAGAAATACCCTTTGTCAACATTCGCTTATACTTCAGGTATCGGTGTCTTCAAAGAAAATTTTGTTTATTATCTCTACTAATTTCTCCACCACTGTAGATATGCCGCATTGTATGTGTGAGTAAATGAATTTTCTTACGTTACTGTAGAAATCTTGTCGTTTAGGTTTTCAACATTTTTTCCCCACAATGTTATTGTTTTCTACATTAAAACTTTTGGGGGCCAGTGTCGATGAAAATTATGGTGAAAACAAAAAAAAAAAAAAACACACACACACACACAACATTCGAAGTTACGAAAAGAAGACAACATAATAATGACTATTACTGCAAAGGAGGATGTTTCCATGGGAAGAGTGTTTAGGGACATACGTGTTTTTCTCCATCGTCTTGCGTAAATAACACTACTACACACATACATACGTTGAAAATTAACTTAATGTCACTTACACTTTGGTGTTTTGTGTATTCTTAATTTGGTCAGATTATTGGGAATCTCCAAAGGGACTTTAATAATGAGACAACATTGTCGGGGAAAAAAGTGTGTACATACGCTGTCACACACTGTCCCGAATGTATCGTGAGAATATTGATGGTGGAAACTGTCTATAACGAGTTTTATTAAATTTTATCATGTATTTAGTTTGGGTTCGTTGTCCAGCATAAACAGGTAGTAACAATAAATTCTGGATATGGGGAAGTAAAGTTTGATATCGTTAATGATAAATCGTAATTAATATTATTTAGAGTCAACTAATACTAACAATCAGATCAATTAAATACAACAGTTTACAAGGGCTTCTATATATATTTCTAGTTTTATTTTAAACCCCAATTTCTAAAAAAAAACAAAACAGTAAGGAAAAAAGTAAAGTCGGACTGGGCCGACTATATGATACCCTTCACCACTTTGGGTCGCATTTTCAAAGGAACATTGTCATGAAATTGATCGAACTTAAATATGTAATCTTTATCTATATATAAACCGGCTAACATCAATCCCTACACATGTCATTCTTGAGCCTTTGCGAAATTTTGTAAATCGATTTAAAGCAAACTAGACACACGCTGTTCGGTATGCTACACTGTTTAAAACTTAATCTCAATCAGACACCCATTGATTACTTGGTGTACAATTAACACGAATAGGTCGAAATTATATATGGAAGCTATGCTATATCTATATCTGAACCGATTTCAAGGAAACTTGCAGAGATTAATTTATATTAACCTCAGTACGTTGTGTCAATCGGCCTACCTACGGATCTTAAGTGCACCATTTACTTAAAATCAGACGAAAATATACATAGGAGGTGTATGTAAATCTGAACCGATTTTCACGAAACTTTGCACACATCATTCTAGACTTAATTTAGTACGCTATATCAAAATCGAAAGATATATGGCTACTTTGGTGCACCATTTACATAAGATCGGACGAAAATATATATGGGAGCAATATCTAAATCGGAACCGATTTTCACGAATATTAGCACACGTCATTCTACACCTAATTCAGTACGCTATGTTAAAATTCGTGAAAATCGAATGATTTTCAAGGACTTTGGTGCACCATTTACCTAAAATCGGGCAAAACTATATATGCGAGCTATATCTAAATCTGAACCGATTATCTCCAATTCAATAGGGTTCGTCCTTGGGCCTAATAAGTGACTTGTTCCAAATCGGATTGTAAATACGACCTGTACCTTTGTTTACAATTTAAAATCAACAGACGGACGAACGGACGGACGGATGGATGAACATGCGTATATCGACACAGAAAAGTGATTCTATGCATATTCTCAAAAGGAACCATAGGTCTATATCGATTCCGATTCTTTTTGCTACAAACAAATACACACGCTGTACTATACTACAGCGATTGAGATTGGAAGGTGTAACTAAAAGCACAGATGTAAGCAAAACCAGGCGGGATTGTTACATATGGGTGCTACCTTAAAAGTGAACAATTTGTTGGTATTTTAAATACTAAATAACAGCCCATTCTGTTGAAAAATGTGTCCGAAATTCTAAAATACCAAATAAATATGGGAGACACCCTTAAAAGAGGACCCATATGGATTTGGTACCCAATGAAAATTAACACTAAAATTTAACTTTCTCTAGAACGACAAGAAAACCAAACAAAAACTTGTAAAGAAAGATCAAAAGTCGGACAGGGCCGAATATATGTTACCATCACAACTTGTTGGAACATCTCTTGTGTGTAGCCATACACAAGAGATGTTCCAACAATTGTTATTATAAGGAACAGTCAGTTTTATACCGATATAAACAGAAAAACGTTCTTCTCTAATAATATGTACAATATCCTACCGATAGAATAAACGTAGCATCGTTTGAGACCTCTGATTTGAAGTCGGACAAAATTAAAAAAAAAAAAAAAATTATAGAAATATTTGAACCTATTTTAATTATTCTGTAGACATGTCATTCGGAAATCTACGCAATTTCGTGTCAATAGAGCTGACTGACTATAAGATCTATACGTAGATGGTGCAACATTTAGATGAAGTCGAACAAAAATATATATGAAAACCATATCTAAATTTTAAGAGTCAATAGAGAACGATTCTCCAAATTTTGTCGTAATCGAACAAACAGCGAAAGTTTAGTCACCATTTACTTAAACTTATACAAATATGGTACCTATATCTATATCTGAACGCATTTCAATGAAACATAGCACACATTCGGGCATTTCAACAGAAATATAAGGCCTTTGGGCGCCTTTTACCTATAACCGGACGAAAATATATTGGATCATTATCTAAATATTAACCGATTTTCACGAAAGATAGCATATACCAGTCTAGATTCAATTCAGCACGCCATCCAATCCAATTTCCAACTTAATACGGACGGACGTGCATAAATCGAATCAGAAAGTGATTCTAATCATATTCTTATAAGGAATTGGGGGCCTATTTCGTTTCCTTTGGCCTGTTACAAACATAAGCACAACGACATAATACCTTGTACCACAGTGTGGTGATGGGTATAATGATATTCGGACAGACCGTTTTATAATATTCACCATTAAGTGTGGATTAAAATAGATAAAATTGTTCGGGATCCAGAAATATTATTATTCTCTTCGAATAGTTAGTACCAAAATGTGGATAGGAAAGTGATAAATTGGAAACTTCGGGTAGAAAATTCAATATACATACTGAAAATTATTGGACCTTTATATGGATTCTTATTGGTAGAGAGAAAAATTATCAATATTGGTCTAGGTTTCGAGGTAGCCACCATATGGTGATATCACTCCCTTTATTCGGTATTTTTCAATCGAACTAGTTTCAATTTGACATTTTCGATTCTGATTGGGTAGAAAATCACCCTGCCAAATATTATCAACAAAATTGGATGCAATTTGATATTTGTGTGCCCTTGGGTGTCACCAAATCCTCTATTTTCGATATTTTGAATGAATTCACCCCCCGATGTGGCTGTAATTGAACATTTATTTTGTAAATAGATCATTGTTTGGACATAGACGTTTAATAAAGGTTCTGTAGAATCTGGGTACTTTCAAGGTTTTAGAAGCATTTTCACATAGAAATGGTTGTAAGTTGCAAAATATATTTGTCGAAAATTTTCGATGTTCATGTGTTGATGCAGTTCCCTTACAAAAGTCTGTAATTTGAATGTTCATGTCATAATCACCATAGGAACTATCCTACCTTTTAAAGAAATTTTATCCACATTGTGCAGGGTAAAAATATTTCGCCCGGTCGAAAGTAACGTCATTATATCCTTCACCACACTGTGGTATTATGTGTTTGTGCATATGTTAGTAACATACAAAAGGAAACCAGATAGACCCATGGTTTCTTTTGAGTATATGCATAGAATCCCTTTCTGAGTCGATTTATGCATGTCAGTCCGTCCGTTTGTTGGTGTTAAATTGTAAACAAAGTACTGGTCGCTTTTATAATCCGATTGGGATGAAAGTTGAGTCTGGAATGATGTGTGCTAAGTTTCGTGAAATTATGTATATGGTGCACCAAAGTCCTCACATATCTTTCGATTTGCACGAAATATGACATGTCGTACTGAATTGATTTTCGTCCGATTTTAACTGAAATTCTAAGTTTCGTGAAATTTGGTGTAGATTTAGATATAGTTCCAATATATATTTAGGTAAATTTTTCACAGATTGGCATGAAATTTTGCACAACATATCAAATTGAGACTAGAATGGCGTTATTGTATTCCATTGAAAATGGTGCAGATGCAGACACAGCTTTCATATATATTTTAAACGGGTGTCTAATTGAGATTAAATTTTGAAGAGTTCGGCCTTCCGAATAGCGTGTATCAAGTTTGCTCTATATCGATTTACATAAATTTGTCTCATTGTACGGAAACGAATCTTAACTTGCCCAAATAAAATGAAATTTAGCATTGGTCCCAGAAAGTCATAAAGATCTCATATCCAAGTTCGTTCATGTTATTGTTCTTTCGAAGTCTGTTAAGAGACATATGTAGAATATACCCAAACCTTACTGGCTTTTATGCGTATTTACTATACCCTGCACTATAATATGGTACAGTATATTATGCCATTGTGCTTATGTACTATAGGCGTTTCAGATCGCCTATTGTATATTATCAAAAAATTGCGGAGTTTTAACCTCTTAAATATTGGTTTCTCTATTGCGATTTCAACAGATAGTCGGACATTTCCATATCGACATCTACGAATTTATATATTTTATTGGCTCTTCGTCTAATATTTCGGAGTGACAAATTTAGTATTGGCTCCACCTTATGTTATAGAAAGATTTTTATACCCCACACAACTATGTTGTCAGGGTATTATAGCGTTGTGCAGCCCAAAGAGTTTGTAACGCCGCGAAATATTGGTCCTAGACCCACCTTTAAGTATACCGATCGTCATATCTCGACTAGCTGAGTCGATATAGACATGTGTGTCCGTCTGTCCATTATAAGTTGTAAACACGATACTGGCCACAGTTATGAACCAATCTTCACGGAATTCTGCATGTAGGATGGGTTCTGGTCAATGAAGACCTCTATTGCGATGATCAGATAATAATTTTGGGATGAAGTGGACCGAAAACTTAATTAGTTTGTGTTTTTTTCGAGTCGATCTACAGCCACAATTGAAAGCCCAACTATGTTGTCAGGGTATTATAGCGTTGTGCAGCCCAAAGAGTTTGTAACGCCGCGAAATATTGGTCCTAGACCCACCTTTAAGTATACCGATCGTCATATCTCGACTAGCTGAGTCGATCTAGACATGTGTGTCCGTCTGTCCATTATAAGTTGTAAACACGATACTGGCCACAGTTATGAACCAATCTTCACGGAACTCTGCATGTAGGATGGGTTCTGGTCAATGAAGACCTCTATTGTGATGATCAGATAATAATTTTGGGATGAAGTGGACCGAAAACTTAATTAGTTTGTGTTTTTTTCGAGTCGATCAATAGCCACAATTGAAAGCCCAACATCACA
This sequence comes from Musca vetustissima, assembly GCF_032173495.1. Classification (NCBI taxonomy): domain Eukaryota; kingdom Metazoa; phylum Arthropoda; class Insecta; order Diptera; family Muscidae; genus Musca; species Musca vetustissima. Next base: position 25,146 of record NW_026886219.1, read on the forward strand.
ACATAACCCACGGTAAAGAGAATCTAGACAAGTACAGTCCTCGTCTATTGAATATTAGAAATATTTGTTGACATTTAGTCTGTCAAGAGAGTGCAATTATCGCGAAATATTGCCCAAGTTCAGAATATACAACCACAGAAATTTAGATTTTCGTGGAAGTTGTGTAGGGTATAATATGGTCGGCTCCGTCCGACTATACTGCTCCGCTCACTGGTTTTTATTGTTCTTCATTTAAAAGCTATCATATTACAACAAATTTCCAGTATAACTAAATTTCTACTCCACATCCATTTATGTGTGCGTGTGTATCATAAAACGATGCATATGCCTGAGTGTATTAGTGTGTGTATCATCGATATTTTGCCCCACTTCACAGCCATTAAACGGACACAATGTAAATTGACCCATTGCATCTTCTAGTGGTTGTGCCTGTCAATGACTGCTGTCAGCAAATAAATTTGTCGTCACACAGGTTTGTGTGTACGCCGTCATGATACCTGGCCTGCTGGCCTACCAGTCAGTCACTCAGCCTTTCTACGGATAGATGGACTACTACAAAATGCAGTCTTTTGCTCTAATACTCGTACTCAATGTACGTATGACCCAATAGCTGTTTGCATTTACGAAGAATTCTGGACATATTTGTTTAATATGCGTTTGATTTGATTGCATCATCTTAGTGAGTGAGACAGAGATGGACCGGACTTAGATATTGGACATTATAAGTGCAATAACATGTATATCTGCATAGACGTAAGTGCTGGTAACGAGATTTATTACCTTCTATATTAAAGTGGTTGGGTAAATTAGTTCCTTTGATATTGCTACTTGAGCAAATAGAACGTGTATATATATATGTGTGTGTGTGTGTGTGAGTATCGGAACTATAAATGTGAGTGTGTGTGCTGACGTAGAGGATAATGTTTGATAAAAGGGATTTTGCAAATAGCATAACAACCATATCGAATAGATGCATATAGGCTAAGAACTCTGAAGAAGTAATAATGTTATGGAAACCTATGAATTTGCAAATTTTAATGTGGTGTACAGCATGGAAACGTTATTGAGATGAATAATGTGGAATATTGAAATGAAACATATTACATATTAGTGAATGAATGTAATTCCATGATCCAAATAAGGTCACCAAGAGGAGGACTAAATTCATATGTAGTAGGCTGGAATGAAATATTTTATTAAGGACTGAAAATGTTATTTCTGTAGAAAGTTTTTGTCATAGACAACCAAAATTGTATTCAGTGAAATACTAACGGGTTTTCTGTATAGAAGTATATTTTGTGAAATACTATGAAGTCCTGAGGACTAATATGTCATAGAAGACCAATACATTGTCTTCCTTGGTTATCTTGATGTGTTTTTTATAGAAAGTCATTGTATAGGGAATAATTTGATATTAAATATTTTGAATTTTCATTGGGTACCAAATAGTATGTCATGTTCTTAAGCCACTGAAGAAAAGATAATAATCTTTATATTTGGTTTTCCTAAATATCTAGGAATTAGGTTTTATATGGGAAGTCATTTATTTCGTCAATAGTGCCGTTTCCCAAGAAATTGGTTTGAATGCTTGAAGAAGCTGGGTAGTGGCAAAGAACATTTTCCATCTTTTACTACTACTACTTCACTCGCATCCAATTTTGTGTTAATGTTCCTACAGGCTTTTATGTTCTGTGAAAATACCTGTCAGTTTACTATTTTCCTCAGTTCTAAACGCGCTGGTCTATACGGATTGGTGATATTTACATCTACTGTAGGACGGACAATGGGTTTTCATACCGGTAGATTTGTTTCTCATTTATAGTTTCACACGTTGTGATTACAGATATTCGGTCCGACTTAAAACTACTGATAGCAAACACGACTAAAGTCTGTACTATATTTTGATACGGCCTATTGCGTCCAGTGTCAATCCATTCGTTCATTGTCTGCAGGCAGGTGAAGTTCGAAGATGGGATATATCGGTCCACGTTTAGGCATAGCTCCCATATAAGGGTACACCCCAATTTTACGTATTTTGGGGTTCTTGAGCGCGTTTTTCAACCGAATTCGCTGAAATTTGGTACATTGAGTTGCTATTGGGTACCCAATCTCTCCACTAAAAATTGTAAATATAGGTCAATTTTTTCTGGTAGCCCCCATATAAGGGTACCCCAAAACTGTCGGTATTTTGGCGTTCTTGAGCGCGTTTTTCAACCGAATTCGCTGAAATTTGGTACATTTGGTTCTTATTGGGTGCCAAATATCTCCACCAAAAATTATAAATAAAGGTCCAATTTTTCTGGTAGACCCCATATAAGGGTACCCCCAATTTTCGCTATTTTGAGGTTCTTGAACACGTTTTTCAACCGAATTCGCTGAAATTTTGTATTTTGTAGTCGTATATGGTAACAAATTTCCCTACTAAAAATTATTAATATTCGCCCCCTTTTTGGGGTAGTCCCCATATAACCCCCTTTTGTTTTTCCTTTTGTAACGCATCGAAATAATTATTTCCGACCCTATAAAGTATATATATTCTTTATCAGAGTAAAATTCTATGATGATCTAAGCATGTCCGTCTGTCCGTCTGTCTGTTGTAATCACTCTAGCGTCTAAACGAATTGTGATAGAACGCCAAAATTTTGAATAGAGTCTTTTGTCTGCAGGCAGGTCAAATTCGATAATGGGCTATATCGGTCGACGTTTAGGCATACCTCCCATATAAGGGTATTTCGGCGTTCTTAAGCTCGTTTTTCAACCGAATTCGCTGAAATTTGGTAAAATGGGTTCTTTTTGGATACCAAATTTCTGCACTACAAATTATAAATAGAGGTCCACTTTTTCTGGTAGCCCCCATAGGACGGTACCTCTCAATTTTCAGTTTTTGTGGGCTTTTGACCATATTTTTTCACCGAATTAGCTGTAATTTAGTACTTTGAGTTCTTATTGAGTATCAAATCTCTCCACAAAAAATTATAAATATAGGTCCATTTTTTCGGGTATCCCTCATATAAGGGTACACCCAATTTTCGGTATTTTGGGGTTCTTGAGCCCGTTTTTCAACCAAATTCGTTGAAATTTGGTACTTTGAATTCTTATTGGGTATCAAATCTCTCCACTAAAAATTATAAATATAGGTCCATTTTTTCGGGTAGCCCCCATATAAGGGTACCCTCTAATTTTCGGTATTTTGGGGTTCTTGAGCACAGTATTCCACCGAATTCGCTGTAATTTGTTATTTTGTAGTGGTATATGGTAACAAATCTTCCTACCAAAAATTATTAATATTCACCCCCTTTTAGGGGTAGTTCCCTAATAACCCCCTTTTTATACCCTTCACCACACTGTGGTACAGGGTATTATGTCTTTGTGCATATGTTTGTAACAGGCAAAAGAAAACGAGATAGACACATGGTTCCTTTTGAGAATATGTATAGAATCACTTTCTGAGTCGATTTATGCATGTCCGTCCGTCTGTCCGTCTGTAGATGCTAAATTGTAAACAAAGTACAGGTCGCATTTACAATCCGATTTGGATGAAATTTGGCACAAGTCACTTATTTGGCCCAGGGACGAACCCTATGGGAAAAATCGGTGCAGATTTAGATATAGCTCCCATATATATTTTCGTCCGATTTAAGGTAAATGGGGCACCAAAGTCCCTCCATATCTTTTGATTTGCATGAAATTTGGCACAGAGTACTGAATTAGGTCCAGAACGATATGTGCCAAGTTTCGAGAATATCGGTTCAGATTTAGATATAGCTTCCATATATAGTTTCGGCCGATTTGATGTAAATGGTGCACCAAAGTCCCTATATATCTTTTGATTTGCACGAAATTTGGCACAGCGTAATGAATTAGGTCTAGAATGATGTGTGTTAAGTTTCGTGAAAATCGGTTCAGATTTAGATATAGATCCTATATACATTTTCGTCCGATTTAATGTAAATGGTGTATAAAAGTCCCTTATTATCTTTCGGTTTGCACAAAATTTGACACATCGTAACGAATTAGGTGTAGAATGATGTGTGTTAAGTTTCCTGAAAATCGGTTCAGATTTAGATATAGCTTCTATACCATATGAAAAATTTAATATCGGTTGCATAATGAAATATTTATGGATCCAGTTTCATTTTACTGGTACTTTAATTTAGGATTCATCTGTTGAATATACCCAAAGTGGTGAAGGGTATCATATTGTCGGCCCCGTCCGAATTTACTACTTTCCTTATTGGTTTATATTAAAATAGTTAGCGGATTTTTTCCGTGTATTTGGGTTATCACATGTTGTGGTATTCCACCATAGTAGGGGGATATTCGGTAGATGAAATTTTCAGTTCATAGCCCACATAGTGTGGAATTCTAAAACGATTTAGTCGATTTAGTCATATGTTGTAATAATTTTTCTCTCGGAGGATATCGACATAAAAACTAAAACGTGAGGTTTGACAATGAACTGTATCGACCCGCATTTAGGACCAGGTCCTATATAAAACATCCTTCCTATTTAATATTTAGCGTGATGGACGGTATTGGGATTCAAAACTAAAATATTAGCTTGGAACTTGAGCTACATAGGCCCTTAATTAGGCCTAACCCCTTATATCATGAAAACACCAAGTAGTTGCTAATTCCTACACAATGTTGTCAATATTGTTCCCGCTTTAGTATGCCTCATATATAATATTGCCTCTAAATTGAAATATCAGGATTTTATACACATATTTCGTCGTACCATGCGTAATAATATATGTCAACATTTTAGGGTTTTTGAGATTATTTGAATTACAACAATCAATTGGAAGAATTGTCGTTATATGTATGTTCCCTATGTTTTAATTTCAAAAATTTGTCAGTATTTCTATGGTGGAGGTTAACCAAAGTTCGGCCCGGCCGAATTTAAGGCGTTTTTACTTGCTTATATAAAAATAGTTATGCAATTTGTTTCGCGTTTTGGGTTTGGTTCTAAGACTCTGTTGTAATCATATCACCTGCGGAGAGAGATAAAAAACTAGAACGTAAGGTTCGATAATGGACTATATATGAATTATATCCCGCATGTAGGCCCAGTGTGGGAGGTGCCAGAGGGAGTGGACCGATATTCCCCATCTTCTAACTTGAACTAAGTTTGGAAGAAATAATATGATGGCCAAAGTTTGGATGAAATCAAAATTTTCTGAAACATTTTTTTTTTCCAACGAAGGGGTCTAGAACCATATTAACTGAGTCAAAGTGTATACACCCTCAATAGCCATAAAGCTGAGGGTATAATTATCCATTTAAAATTTCTGAAATTTTTTTTATATTTTACATTATGGTTTACATAATCGGTTTGTAGAAATGTCGATATAGGTCCACTTTTTGTATTTTCCCTATATTTTCATTTCAAGTCCCTGTCGCTATATCTATTGTGGAGGGTATACAAAGTTCGGCCCGGCCTAACTTAACGCCTTTTCACTTGTTTTACACTCAAAATCTGTATCTCGTGTTTTTGAGGCTTGTTTTTGATATCATTAAACGCTACAAAAATTGTAGGTTTTTTAAGACCCGAAAAATATTAAAATATTCCCTATTAAATACATTTCCATTTAATTTTCGTTTTTTTCCACCATTCTACACCTAAATTGTTTTCAATAAAGTTTTATTTCACAATCATTCTATTTTGCCTGCTTGCTACTATTCTACCATATTCATACTACGCATTACGATTTTGGTTTGGAATATATATTTCTACCTCATGTTGGTTATTTAAAAATCCATAATAATTTTCACCACATGCGGTTCAATTATTGCCCAACATTTAATGTTTTCTGAGTCAGAGTCAGGAGTTGAAAGTTATTCAACGAGAACAACAACAAATGCTACTGCTGCAAATACTGGTTGGCGGTGGTGTTGTTATTGTTGGCGATGCTGTTTAAAGCTGTTGTTGTTGTTGGAGCTGATGTTACCCCAAAAATATATTTCTGTGCAATTTAACTGTGATGATGTTGTGGCAAATGTTACTTTCGCAATGTTCAATGTTCACAGGAATTGGACAAATTTAATGTATATTTGTATAAATATGCGTGAGAGAATTATTAGGGTGGGGAGATTAATTATTGAGAAAATAGGTTGAATTTATGATCCAAATGAGATGAAATTCGGTACAGCTCATTTCTGTGGTCCTAGGACGATTTGTGGATAAACCGCCTTTATGTTGAAATCGGTTCAGAGATACATATAGCTCCAAATATATATATATATATATATATACCCAAAAAATAGTCCGATGGATAGAGCTTATCTCGCAATTTTGTTCGATTCCATACAAATGTTATACTAAAGGCCCTAAATCTTCCTGATTGGATGGACTGATAAATTTGGTGCACCAATTAAATTTCATCCGATTTATTGATAATGATCCACCTAAAATTCTATGTTTGTCCGTTAAGAATCTAAGGAGAATCTCTTGTATGTGTTATACAGGGTATCATTTAGACGTCCCCGTCTGAATTTTGTCATTTCCCCATTGCTTCTATATCCGATTCACCCTAATATTAATGATTTGGTTTTCCATTTCAGTTTCTTTTTTCATCTGTGTGTTTGTGTGTGCACATCAATGTTATTAAATATGTTTGTATATTTGTGTCTGGTTATGACTGTGGCACATTTCACTTTTCCCACCATTTTAAATGTTCATTATTCTGTTTATGGGATATTTTTACCACACATTGGGTGAATAAGTGCGTCATGTGTGTGTGTGTTGGTATGCATGTGTGCGTGCGGCTCATTAGCTGTGCATATACACAGCTAGAAAACATTAAATGAAATAATGCACAAATTTCAACATAAACACTGGGGGTTTCGCATTAGTTAGAATACCGCTGATGCCACTACTGTTGTATCCTAGCTAATATCCGTCATAACGCAGTAGCAACTTGGGTGCTAAACGTTGAGCTATTAGTTTTTATATTTTATTTTTGCTCGTCAAACAAGAAATAAAAACAGCTGCAATTTGAAATTGATGGTCAGAAAAAAATTAGGATTTTATTACCCGGATTTAATTATTAAGTAAAAATGTAGAAAATATACTGAATATAGGAAATCTCTGTGGGATGCCTACAAAAAGATTTGAAAGGTGTATACAGTCTTCAGAAGAGCTGAAGGAGATCTTTTAAGTCTTTTCGGTCTATTTAGGACCTAAAAAATGTATTCTGAATATAGAAGATATACAAAAGGTTTGTGCCAAACTGTACGAAATAACTTTCCTACACTATAATTTGGAGAAGTTTTTCTACCCTACATCGTGATATCTAAAATTAATCGTATTTTATTAGGTTGGGGAAAAACATGCTTCGGAATGTCCGATTTGGGACAAATATGCACCGTTTTCTTGCATGATTTGTTGCCATTTCATATGCATTTCTCGATCATTTCTCCGATTTTATCGACATTTTCGAAGACAGGCGCTACCTGTGCGAGGTGCATCTTGAACCTCAAAAATTCCTGAACGGAATCTACAAAAAAAAAAAAAAAAAAAATGCACAAAAAAAAAAATGGAACCATAAACAACATTCACAATTTTGACAACTTGGCTTGCATTTCTCCTTTGAAAAACTGTAAAATGTACCGAATTTTCTCTTTGTTCACTTCCGTAACTCATAACTGAATGCACCGAACAGCAACATATTTTTATACCCTTCACCACACGTCTTTTAAGCATGTTCGTCCGTCCGTCCGTCCGCCTGTCCATCAATCTGTCCGTCCATGTATTTTTGTGAACAAAGAATAAGTCGCATTTATGTTCATTTATTTGGTCCAAGGACGATCCCTATTGAAATTGGAGATTAATCGATATCAGCTCCCAGATATAGTTTCGACCGATTTTATGTAAATGATGCACCAAACTCCCAATATTTTTTCGATTGGGACAAAATTTTGCTCACCGAAAGGCCTTTGTTTGCTCGATTTACACGGAATTTGGCAGAGGGTATTAAATTGAATATAAAGTGATAACAAAAAACAAATGGTGTATGCAAAGGTTGATCAATTATGTCCATGTGTTTTTATATAGCTGCCATACATAATTTTAATCGATTTCATACAAATGGTACACCAAAGAAACCAAGTCAGCCCCTTTGACCTGCAATTTTTCATTGATTTTAGTATGGGGTTTTTTAATTGGTTCAAATATCTATCTATATAGCACATTTAATTTCGCCTGATGCCATCTCTATGGTCCTCCAAAGATTATATGTCTGTTTTATCTACAGGATATCTTTTGTATGTATCCAAAGTGGTGAAGGTTATCATATAGTCGGCCCCTTCCGACTTCTGAAAAACCTGTTTTTTTTTTTACTGCGAAATGTCACCCTTCCAACGAGCATAAATCTGAAATTGTTTGATCGACATTTTACGAGAAGTCTATCAATACAGCCATCTGCCGAAAAAATAATGGATTTATTTTTTTCCATCCCAATATATACCCTCAGCCTATGGTTTCCGGAGGTCTTCGGAATTACACAGAGATTTTATTATTATTTTTATATAAGCAATATATTTCTAGCAAAGAGGTCTCTGTTTCAATTCATTTCAAATTATATTTATAATTTCGTAAAATATTTAAGTTGTGCAAAGATTATTTCCAATCGGACATTCCATTCGCCTCATATTGGACTTGCAAATATTGAAAATTTCGACTATTTGTTGGGTTAATAACAGAAGGAGTGGACCAATAGCTACAATCTTCAAATTGAATCGGAGCTTGGTAAGGTTGATACGTTGTTTAAAGTTTGATTAAAATCGGTCATTCCATTCGCCTAATATTAGATTTGTCAATATTAAAAATGTTGATCATTGGGTGGAGGGAGTTATCAGAAGGGTCCAATACTGATTATTTCCAATCGGACAAAGATTATTTCCAATCGGACATTCCATTCGCCTCATATTGGACTTGCAAATATTGAAAATTTCGACTATTTGTTGGGTTAATAACAGAAGGAGTGGACCAATAGCTACAATCTTCAAATTGAATCGGAGCTTGGTAAGGTTGATACGTTGTTTAAAGTTTGATTAAAATCGGTCATTCCATTCGCCTAATATTAGATTTGTCAATATTAAAAATGTTGATCATTGGGTGGAGGGAGTTATCAGAAGGGTCCAATACTGAAAGTCTAGAAAACAAGCTGCATAAGTATATGTGGGACAATGCGAACAACACCAATTAGGGCTTTGGAGACCATATTGTATATACGGAGGCGTGCAGAAGCGAGTGGATGTTTGTACTTCGAACACATTTTACTTTATAAAACAAGGAAACAATACCGATTCGAAGGCACATCAGTGAGAGAAATATTGAAGACTGCAAGAACCAGTAAGGAAAGTAGTAAAGTCGGACTGGGCCGACTATATGATACCCTTCAACACTTTGGGTATATTGTACATTTGTATCCTTAGAATTGCATGTCAATGTTCCCTCGAAGAAACATATTCATGTCTTTCTGCAACCTACGATAAATGTAATTTCATTCGTTAAAATCGCGAAGCAATGACGTATATTCAGATGACCTTGAAATACAATTAACAGCGGAATCCTGTACACTTGCTATAGAACTATTGCATTTCCGATTGGTGTGGGGGTCTATAAGAGTAGTATTCTTAATATCGATAAGTAGTCCATATTTCCCCAAAAAATATGATCCAATAATAGGTTTTTGTACATCGGCAATTACGAAGTTCCATTTAAACAATCGATGCATTCCCAAGGCTATGGAAAGGGGTTTTGTGCCATATGTCCTAATCGGGAGGTTGATTGCGCAAGCATTGTGACACAGGATATACCGTTAAATCTGCTCCTGTATCTACTAAATACCTGGTTTTCGATTCAATGTCTCGAACAAACAGGCGACATATTTCTGGGGTACACTCATCCGTCACCAAAGACGGTGCACCATTCAGTTTTCCGAAGTAGGAGGCTTAGCATTGCGTGAAGCAACACATTTTCTGGCTGGAATTTGAACGTCTATTCCTTGATGATGATGTTTTGCAATGGCTTATTGGCTTCCTCACGGAATCTATCTGCTTGCAGAGCGTTTGCAATTTTTCTCAATTTCCTCTAAACGAGTGCTGGATGGAGAAAAGCTGCACACATCCGATTTACTGCTATCCGCAATCTTGTCGGCCATCGTTGATAATGGCGGTATGAAATAAGTCCCCAAACAGAAAATGAAATAAGTCCCCAATTTTTTATACACAAAACAAAAACAACTATACTTGGGGACTTATTTCATTTTTTGGGGACTTATTTCATTTTAAATATTTGGGAGTTATTTCATTATGAAATAACTCCCCAAAATTGTAAAATGAAATAAGTCCCTAATGAGAATTTGGGGACTTATTTCATTTTTCTAAAATTGCAAAATAATGAGAAACTTGAAAAAATTCCGTTATATTTCTTGCTGAGCTACTGACTGCAACTATTGTTTACCAACTAGTTGATCGAAGAACGTAGAGTTATAAGCGTCATGGAATACGAAATCATTGCCGGTAAAAGAAAAACATCAAAATTATTGTATATTCCAGAACAAAAAATGATTTATAAAAAAAAATCTGAATACAAATGTGTCCAAAAATTTGAATGCAGGATTAAAACTTGCAAAGCTAGGGTAAATGTTGAAAATGGAAAGTGTTTTTTGGCAAAAAAGTATATTGACCATAATCATCCAAACGAAGAACAATTCTATATGGAATTGAAAACATTAAATCAAATTTAGAGTGATTGTGAGGGAATTGGTAGTGTCTTGGGAGGAAATAGAACTGCTATTAGCACTATAAGATCTTCATTCCGAAATGCATGTGAAAGGTAAGTACAGAAAAAATAATAATTCACATTTTTTAGTAATTATTCTTTAATATCTAGAAATCAAACATTTTCCAATAATATTTCGTTTGGAAAAATACAAAGAGGATTGCAGTATATTGTTGGCAACAAACTTGTGATTTCCCCAAAAAATGCAATTCAAGTTGTTGAGTGCTTTAACTTCGAAGCTGTATGGACACAATTTGGTCTGACAAAAGACGATGAAAATCCTAGACATTTTTTCACAGCATGCATACAGGATGATCATCACTCATTTTGCTTATTTTCATCCTTAAAATCAATTGATTTAATTAAAGAAAATATCCAACCAGCACAACGGACATATTTGATGGATGCTACATTCAAAGTGGTCCCACATGGATGCTTCAAACAACTTTTGGTTATTTACATATCATACTTTGACGAAGTAAGTGCCACAAATTAATTTTGTTATTTTAGGTTTAAATTTTGTTGTTTTAGATTTTTCCAGTATTTTTTGTACTAATGGATCGCAAAACGAAGCAGGCATATACTGCAGTTCTTATGTATATTAAAGAAAATATATTCAACATGGATCCATCAACTTTCATAATGGACTACGAGGCAGCTATGAGACAGGCTGTAAATTTGGTTTACCCGAAAGCAAAAACATTGGGTTGTTGGTAAGTAGACATTTTTAATATATTAAACGTATAAAAGTATTAAGTGTTCGACTAAAAATTGTTTAATTGTGGAATATATATTTTGGAATAGAAAGAAAAATTCGCGCGAATTTTTCTTTCGATTCCAAAATATATATTCCACAATTAAACAATTTTTAGTCGAACACTTAATATTTCAATTTTATAAATCTATAAAAATTTTAAGTATTTGAAAGAAAATTGATAAAAAATTCGCGCGAATTTTTCGATTGCGTCCAAAATAACAACCCATTTTCACAATTTATCAATTTTCTTTCAAATACTTCATTTCTTAATGTAGTACATGCATGACAATATACATAAATATATATCTTTAGGTTTCACTTTTGTCAGGCTGTCAGGAAAAATTTAATGAAAAATAAGTCTTTGTTGGACTTCATAAGATCAAGCAAGAGTGCTTCGAGCTTATATCACAAAATGTTAGCTTTGCCATTATTACCAGGGGATTTAATTAATGGAGCATTTACCCAAATAAAATCTAAAATTTTGTTAATGGACGCAGAAGGGTTATTTGTGACATTTATAAAATATTTCGATAGTTTTTGGATGCAGAAGGTAGGTATATTATAAAATCTATTGTTTATATAAAGAATGAAAACAAAATCTCATTTACAGATTGGAAGCCGGAACTTTAGCGTCTGCAACAATAAAATTCGAACAACCTCTGCGGTAGAGGCGTATAATGGAGTGCTGGGCAAAACTTTAGAAAAAAACGGTCATTTTTTTAAGTTTGTTGGAACAATTCGAGACGAAGAATTTTTTAAAAGTCGTCATTTCAATATGGTGTGCGAAAGTGGGGGATCTTTATCAAAGAAAAAAAGAAAAAGCAGTGATTTGAAAGACCGAGAAATAGAAAGGGCAACAAAGTTATTAGAATCTGGAATGATAACTGTTGAAGCTTTTCTATCTCGAATGGTCTATGAAAGAAACGGTATATGTGAAAATATGCTTCCAAAAGAAGACATATTCCAGGAAACCATTTTGGAAGATTCTTCTTCAGACGAAGATGAAATATTTGAAGAAAAACGTGTAGATGATAATAGTTGTATTGTATGCATGTCTAAGGCTTCGAACACAGTCCTTCTTCCTTGTAAACATCTTAAAATGTGCGACGAATGTGTCCTCAAACTTCAAAATAACGCAATTGCGGAAAATGGTGGAGGTTATAAATGCCCATATTGTCGTGGAATTGTAGAAGATACAATGGTAATATTTGTATAAATGCATATACATGTACTTTTTTATTATAAATTGTTTTTTTATTATTAAAAATAAAATAATAACCATATGGTAAAAACTGCAACTTATTTGGGGATTTATTTCATTTTTCGATTTAGGGACTAATTTCATTACGAAATAAGTCCCCATTTTTGGGGATTTATTTCATTTGGTTTTGGGGAGTTCTTTCATTTCAATGGGGAGTTATTTCATATTACTTTTTGGGGATTTATTTCATAATGAAATAAACCTCCACATTTGGGGACTTATTTCATTTTCTGTTCGGGGACTTATTTCATTGGGGACTTATTTCATACCGCCGTTGATAATGTGTCAAGACTATCATCACTAACTGACAATATCGCTTTCATTTGTGAAGGAAGTCGCTGCATCCACAACTAGACAAAGTGCCTTTGAAACTTTACCTTGGGACAAAGACCGCATTTCAGATAATAATTCTGAAGGCTTCTTGTCTCCAAGTTCAATGTTCGTCAAAAGCTTCTTGAGACGAAGTTTTTCCTTAAGCGTATCATAAATGTTTTCCGCAGGAGGATCCACGATGATGTTTGATACCTTCTCCAAAATACTGCTTTCAATCGATACGACAATTGTATGGAATTTTGTAGAATCTTGTGTATTTTGTAGAATCTTGTGTCATAATGAATTGTGATTCCATTTGTTTGAACCCAAGCAGCTGACCGTAACGCCAAAATGTAGGAGCTTTTACAGCTACTCGTGAAACTTCCATTGATGGTCCAGAATTTGTAGCGGCGGTTCCCATTAGTAGGTCTGACTTTAGATCAAGTCGCGGTTGTTCCTATGTTTTGCTCGGGGTCACCAATCTCTCCCTAGAGAATATTCATAATAAGCCTAATTAAATTTAAGGCAGGATTTTTTTTTTCATTTCGCATCATTTACATGAAATGGGACATGTGTATATATTAAATCTTAACCGATTTTGAACTTAACACTAAACATTCTAGACTAAATTTCATACCCGTTGTCAAATTTCGAGAATATGGAACAACCTCCTCGATGCACCATTCACATAAAATATAACGAAAGTATATATAGAAGCTATATATAATTCTGAACCGATTTTCACTAAACTTAATACAATTCACACTAAACTTCATTTAAATCCTTCTACCAAATACCCTGATGTCCATGATTTACCGAAATGTTGGTAACCCCCCTATTATTTGATATATCGGAGATTTTGGTCACATTTTTCAATCAAGTTAATAAAAGTATTGTTTATGTCCACCTTATTGTTTTGTTTAGGTGAGTAATTTTAAAATTTAGATCACTTGCGACACATTTTCCCATTTTTTTATTACAAACATATAGTTTCGAAAATTATGATCAGCGGTAACATTGAATAAAAGAAATCGTAAAAACAGAGCTTAATTCAAAATTTACATTCGACAATTTAAAAGTTGTAGTGGTTTTATTAGATGTGTAAACTATCTATAATATATTCTTAGGCAAAGTATCCACGAGAAGGCAACTTGTTTCAGAGAGTAAATTATACTTCTGCAACTGATGCAGTTGCTGCCCTTATACTTTTGTGGCCTGTGCCTGCTAACACTCAGCCAACAACAGGCAGTGAGTCAGCCAGCCAGCCAACCATCCGACCCAGGCACCACATTAACAATAAAATGTGACATTAGTTGTGACCAAGTTACACAACTCCTTCAAACCGTATAACCATATTATACAACAACAAAATGTTTCAGAACTGCATGGCACCAAGCGACATCTTACAATGGCAATGTTGGGGAAAAGTTTCTTGTTCTTGCTCTTCTGCTTCTTCTTACACCCAGCATTACAATTTAGGCAACGCCTTACATTAGATTCAACCCATTTCTGAATAGTTCTATATATTTCAAAGTGTTGGAGAGAACTTAACTAAAAGGGTTTTCTGGCTAAACGAAACGAAAAATTTAAATAGTAATTCTTTCACAGCTAAACTCAATTGTCTTGGCGAAAATATAACAAAACGAGAAAATTGCAAATAGGAACTTTTACCAAAAAACGAAAAAAAACAACGGACATTGAATAGGAAAAGTTTTTGTTGTTCGTCGCAGAGAGAATGGAGTAGTAAAACGTTTTGTCCATATTCAACACCCATGGCGTTGGCGTGGCAAAACAAATGCCATTCATAGTGTCTTTTGGTGTTAAGTGTTCGTGTAAGAGGTCATCAAGAGTACACTACACAATATTATAGTTGGGAACTGCAGTTAGCGTTTGTAATTGTCAAAATGGCTAACGTATTTTATTCGGGTTTATTGATGGTCATTTATGGGGAATCAAATGTAGAATAGAAGGGACAATAGGAACAACGGTACGTTATATAGATTAGAAACTCTAGGAGGTGTAGTCGGTATTATGTTTTTGGGTATATATATGCCCATAGTTATTGTTGAGGATAAGCATAGAATCACTTCGTAAGTCGATTTATGCATGCCCGTGAAGAGATTCACGAAGTCATTCTATGCTTATCCTCAACAGTAACTATGGACTTATATATACACAAAAAATCATGTTAGGACTTTATATGATACTTAAGGATTGGTAACGAGATAAAATACATTATTAGTACTGCTTCACATTGGCGTTGCATTTAATCGACAGATTTATTGCATTTTTCGCATGGACTTTTTGGTCAAGCTTCTTAAATCCCGCTCCAAAACTCATTATTATTCTTGTGTTTAGATATGACTGCCTCCTTTTTGAAATTGCACCACAAATTGTATTTAAAGTCCAATATCTTGATCCAACACCTCATTACAAGAAAAACGCTCAAAGCATCATATGTGATCCACCATCTTTGATCGTTTTAGGGATCCCAATGTTTGTTTTATGGACGTCTCATACATTATCCGGATCCTTTTTCACCATAAAAAATTATTTTCGGGTGTCGTTCTTTCGTTCTCCAAATATTGATTGTAGGGTGCACTGCTATTATTTTGACCGCAACTGTATTGAAGGGTAATTATATTAAATTGTGAACTAAAGACCTAAAGTTTGTGCGATTGGCACACAATTTTGTATAATGTACTGAAGTTAATATAAATTAATCTCTGGCAAGTGTCGTTGAAATCGGTTAAGACTTAGATATAGCTCGCACATGTATATTTTCGTCCGCTTTTAGGTAAATGGTGTACCAAACTCCAAATGTTTGTCCGATTGACACGAAATTTTGCACAACATATCGAATATCGTTATTGCGTTTTTATTGGTGCAGATGCAGACGTAGCTTCCATATATATTTCGAATGGATGTCTGATTGAGATTAAATTTTGAACATAGCGGCATACCGAATAGTGTGTTTAAAGTGTGCTATATATCAATTTACATAAATTTTTCCATTGTACGCAAAAGACTCTAAATCTGTCCGAATGAAATGGAATTTAGCATAGGTTGCAGAAACTCATGTGTATGGTTTTATGTTGTCGGATCACTTCTAGATAAAATTTTTATACCCTTCACCACACTGTGGTACAGGGTATTATGTATTTGTGCATATGTTTGTAACAGGCAAAAATAATCGAGATACAGCCATGGTTCCTTTTGAGAATATGCATAGAATCACTTTCTGTCCGTCCGTCCGTGCGTCTGTCCGTCCGTCCATGTATTTCGAGGTTATTTAGCGCGTTTTTTAACTGAATTCGCTGAAATTTGGTACTTTGAGTAGCAAATCTCCCTACTAAGCTCGTTTTATAGCTCGGGTAGCCCCCATATAAGGGTACCCCCCATATAAGGGTACCCCCCAATTTTCGGTATTTTGGGGTTCTTGAGCGCGTTTTTCAACAAACTTCCTTGTAATTTGGTTTTTTGTAGTTGTATATGGTAACAAACCTCCCTCCCTGTATTTTTGGTAACAAAGTATAGGTCCCATTTATGATCCGATTTGGGTGAAATTTGGCCCAGGTCACTTAATAGGCCCAAGGACGAACCCTATTGAAATCGGTTCAGATTTAGATATAGCTCCCATATATATTTTCGTCCGATTTTAACTTATTGATGCACCAAACTCCCAATAGTGATACGATTGAGACAAAATTTTGCACAGAGTATTGAATTATATGCCAAGTTTTGTTGAAATGGGTTCAGATTTAGATATAGCTATTTATAGTTTCGTCCGATTAAATGTAAATAGTGCATCAAACCCCAATAGTGGACCACTAAAGCAAAATTTTGCACAAAGTACTGAATGTATGTAAAATTTTGTTGTAATCGGTACAGATTTAGATATAGTTACTATATATAGTTTCGTCCCATTTTATGTAAATGAAGCTCCATACTGCCAATATTTATCCGATTGCGACAAAATTTTGCACAGCGTACTAAATTAGGTCATTGATGAATGCGAAGTTTAGTTGAAATCGGTTCATATTTAGATATAGCTCCCATATATAGATTCGTCCGATTTAAAGTAAATTGTGCACCAAACTCCCAATATTGTTCCGATTGAAGCAACAGTTTGCACAGAGTACTGAATTAGGTCCCGACTGATGTATGCGAAATTTCTATATCTACAGGATATTGTAGATATTAACATGTCTTGCATGTAACCATAGTGGTGAAGGATATCATATAGTCGGCCCCGTCCGCCTTTTGAACTTTCCTTACTGGTTTGTTTTATGGAAGTCTCATATATTATCCGGATCCTGTTTCACCATAAAAAATTATTTTGCAATCGTTCCTTCTTTCTCCAACTATTGAATATGCCCATACTGGTCGGTCCAGCTGACTAAGTCTCTCTTTTAAAAAATCAATATCGGTCCATTGTTTGGGGTAGCCTCCATATAACAGTATCCTCCAAATACCCGGATGTTGAGTATTTTGGACAAGTGTTTTGATTGAATTAGCTAAAATTTGGTTGGTTGAAATCTAGCAGAAAGGAAAGTAGTAAATGGTACCCTTCGCCACTTTAGGTATATACAAGAAATGCTGTTAATATTATTATTGAAAAAGACGTGGTAATTTTAACAGCCCTTTGAAGGACTATTAAATCAGACAACATTAAATATGTGATCTGTGTCTATATGAGAATCAGTGATTTCAATCGAAGAAACATAGGGTCGGTTGTGAACCATTTATATGAAACGGAAATCTGATTTCCACAAAACTTCACATATGCCAATCTGCACTTATAATAGCCTAGACAGACGACAGCCTTAATTTGCATTAACAGTCTGAATTCAAATTAAATTGTACTTTATCCTCATTATTGCCAGCATATACACAAAATCAAGCTGAATTTGAACTAAATTAAGAAAATTTCAATATTGCAATGCGTTTATGAGAATAAATATGTGAAATAAAGGCAAATTTCAACATTCTTACAAATTGAGAGCTGTTTTAACAGCATCATGACCGCTATTTTCTTTTAATGTCATGTAAGGTAGATACATGAGATGTAATTCAGAAAAATACTGCTATTCCCTGCACACAGAAATATTTTCGTAAATGAATAAAGTCTATCAGGGGTAATATTAATTAATTAAATTAAGAATTTTTAATACGAATTAAGGCTGTTGTCTGTCTGTGTTATAATTCAGTACCCTGTTAAATTTTTTCTCAACCGGGCGAATTGAAGGAGTTTCGTGTACTACTCGATTCCAGCAAAACTTCACATACACCAATCTGTACTCAATTTTATGCGCAGTGCAAATTTTTGTCTCAATCGGACAAATTGTGGGAGTTTTGTGCATCATTTATATATGGATAGATTTTTTCCAATTTCAATAGAGTTCGTCCTTGGACCAAATAAGTTTGCTTTGCCAAATTGTATCTCATTCAGATTATAAGTGCGACCTCTGTTTACAATTTAACATGGTCAGACGGACAGACGTACGGGCGGACATGCATAAATCGGCTCTCAAAACAAACCATTATGGCTATTCTCTATTAAATTTTAACAAGTGTAGAATTTGTTGTTTAAAAATTTAAACAACATTTTTATCGATTTTGGTATTCTAAAACTTTTTAACGACTGTCGACAAATCTAGAAATTTTATTCTAAAAATGTCGTTTGAATACCTTATTTAAGACCTGCTACGTGAAGGTTTTCCTTTCCTCTAAGTGGGTATCCAATAAACCGTCATAAACATCGCGAATTGAATATTTCATTTAATCTACAACAACGGAGTTTAAACCAGTAACGAAAGTAGTAAAGTCGGACTGGGCCGACTATATGATACCATTCACCACTTTGGGTATATTCTACATATGTATCCTAACAGACGTGAACTTTTGAAACCGACTAACATCAATCCCTACACATGTCATTCTGCAACCTATGATAAATTTTGTAAATTTAAAGCAAACTGGACACACGCTATTCGGTATGCACTGTTTAAAATTTAATCTCAATCAAACACCCATTGATTATTGGGTGTACAATTAACATGAATAAGTCCAAATTACATATTGAAGCTTGCTATATCTATATTTGAACCGATTTCAAGGAAACCTGCCAGAGATTAATTTATATTAACTTCAGTACGTTGTGTCAATCGGCCTAGCTAGGGGTCTTTAGTGCACCATTTACTTAAAATCGGACGAAAATTTATATAGGAGGTGTTTGTAAATCTGATCCGATTTTCACGAAACTTTGCACACATCATTCTAGACGTAATTCAGTACGATATACCAAAATCGAAACATATAGGGGATTACCTAAAATAGGGCGAAACTATTATCCGAACCGATTTTCCCAAAATTTTGCACACATAATTTATTCACTAAGCTATGCCAAAATTCGTGCAAATCGAATGATTTTCAGGGACTTTGGTGCACCATTTACCTAAAATCGGACGAAAATATGTATGGGGGCAATATCTAAATCTGAACCGATTACAATAGGGTTCGTCATCTAATTCGGATCATAAATGCGACCTGTGCTTTCCTCACAAAAATACATGGACGGACATGCATAAATCGACTCAGAAATTGAGTATATGCATATTCTCAAAAGGGGGTCTATCTCGATTCCATGGGTCTATCTCGATTCCATGGGTCTATCTCGATTCCTTTTGCCTATTACAAGCATATACACAAAGACATAATACCCTGTACCACAGTGTGGTGAAGGGTATAAAAACGATATCGCTTAATTACATCTCAAGAAGCGGCTATCTGCAAAAAAACTATTTTCCGGGGCATCCGCGCTATTTGAAGGAGGTACAATATGTGTCATCGGTTGCACGTTTGTCTCCAGAAATGTGCGTTGTTTAATATATTTAATTAAAATATTGACATTTTTACAGGGATACCATTTCCAACTACAGCTTAACAATTGTTGTTAATAAGTTACAGAATAACAAAATTGTTATTGCAAATAACAAAATCTATCGATAAAATAAAGTGGTAATACCTGGTGAAGGTATAATTAGGTACCAAATTTTCCCGCCAAGAAAACAAATCAATATTGCTTAAATTTTTGGGTTGTCCCCATAAAACGGTATCCCCAAATTGCCGGCATTGTGGTGTTATTGATTGATCGCATTTGTGATCCGAGTTGGATAAAATTTGGCGCATTTCAAATTGGTTCAGATTTAGATACAGGTCCGATTTAGATATAGCTCCCTTATATATTTTTGAGCGAGTTAATATAAACTGCGAAATATTACATAGCGTACCAATTTGGACTAGAATATAATATTTTAAGTTCTGTTGAAATTCGTTCTGATTTAGATGTAGCTCTCATATGTATTTTCGGTAGATTTTATTTAAATGTTGCATCAAGATTACAAGATATGTCCGATTGAGACCAAATTTTGCAGAAATTGTGATGAAGTTTTGCACAATGGGTTGTGCTGCAGCATACTGCATATCCAGTGTTAAGGTCACTTTCAATCGGTCTACATTTTCATAATTTTGTCCGATTTGTATAAATAGTAAACAAACGACTCTAATAGCCTAGACAGACGACAGCCTTAATTTGCATTAAAAATTTCTTAATTTGAATTAATATTTACCCCTGACAGACGAGAGTTTTTGCATTTACGAAACAGTTTTTTGCTTCAAAACAATTGTTTGTCTGTGTGTAGGATGAACATTTTTTACATTTGTTTCGATATTTTCGGGATTACATCTTTAGGAAACAGATACATGACATAAAGGAGGAATAGCTACTATGATCTTAGCAAAACAGCTCCCAATTTATAAAATGGTTGAAATTTGACTTCATTTCTTATTTTTATTTTCATAAATATAAATAAATTTGACAAGAAACAATTAATTTTCGACAGCATTGCCATATTGAAATTGCCTAATTCAGTATAAATTCAGTTTGATTTTGTGCATTAACAACACATAAAAATGAGGATAATGTTCAAGTTAATTTGAATTAAGGCTGTTAATGCAAATTAAGGCTGTCGTCTGTCTAGGCTATAATTCAGGCCGATTAAAATGTCCTTATGCATATATTACAATTAAGAAAGGTTGCCACGGAATTTTGGCTGCGTAGTATAACTTTTGTCAAGATTCCTTTAAATCCGTTTAGATTTAGGTATCACTCTTAAATTTAAATTCGTCCGATTATATATGAATTTAGCGCGATAAGCACTGGGTCAGCCAATTGACACGAAAAAATTTGCATAGACTATCGACATGAAACTACGTGTGTCATTATACCTTCACTGCAGTGTGGTACGTGGCTTTACGTTTTTGTGTATATGTTTGTTACATGCAAAGGGAAACGAGATACATCCATAGACTCCGAAAAAGACCTGGAAGGACGTGTGTCAAGTTTACTTTTAATATGTTCCTAATTCAATATTCCTTCCATATATATTTAAATATAAAATGGAGTATGCCCAGTATTATTTTTTTAGCTCCCATATAGCGGTACCATCAATGAATGTTTTTTTGAGGATATCTGGAAAGTTTTGGCTTAGTTTATAGTTTTGGTTCTCTTTGGATGAAAATAAAAAGATCGGTGCATTTTCATATCCACGGAAAGTTACTTTATTTTTGTATTAAGTATTTCTTGGTAGTATAAAACGTAGTCACAGAAAATCTTCAAGATAGGTCAATGGTTTAGTGATTGGACTGAATGATCTTCAAAATGGTTCCGTGTTAAACGTTATACCGTATATAAACCTTATACCGAATGAAATGTGACCTAAGGTTAATGGTCGATGTGGGCATTCACCATGAATTAAAGGCCATTGAAATGGTTAAATTAAGGGATTAAGGGTTAATCCCGATATGAATGTACCGTCCCTTTCCAGCAGGAAATTCATAATGATATAACTCAAAAATTTAATCTATTATTTATTTGTCCTTATCTTACATCTCCAAAAGAAATTTACCACACCCCATATTAGTATGTCTTTTTTAATGAATAGCGTAATGTGAGAGAATATATAAATTACATTTCAAAATTTATAATTATCTGCACAATAGTCATTTCTTTATAGGTCAAACACGGCATTTTTATCTAAAAACTATATTAATTTTAGTCAACAATCCATTATTATCTTATATATATGTTTTTTCAAATACAATTTGTCACTTATAATTTGCCAAAAATGAAAAAAGAGAACTGATTCTAATTGAAGTGCCAATTTCCTACTTCAAAATTTAATTTCAAATAGATATAATTTATAATTATTAACTTTTTTCTGTCCGTTATAATTGTTGGTTGCGACTGTTTATGTTTTCTATTTGTTGTTATTTGTTCTGTTTTTCTTTTTTTTTGCCTTCAACATTTCCCGTTTAATCATAAAACTTTACAAATTAAACCTCTGAGCAATGATACTTTAGTCATGATTTGAGAGCATATGTGATAGGATGACAATAATTGGCATGATAGAGTTATAATATCTGATTTACTCTCCACAATAAGATGGAGTGTATATTAAATTTGTCACTCCGTTTGCAACACCTTTAAATATTCACCGGAGACCCAATAACCTATATATATTCTTGATCAGAATAAAATATAATTATAGTTACTATGTTGAGTTGTGATAGGGCTGCGAATCCACTAGGGAAAATATTGACATAACAGAGCTTCAGAAATTGTGATATTTTAAAGAATTTGAACTAAAGTGTAATATGTTGGTCCCGGCGTATATATCGCCATAATAGATTAATGAACTTTTGAAAATTCAAAATCATCAAAAATCAGTTCCGATTTAGATCCATATACATTTGTTAAAACATATACATTTTTCACACGAAAGTCTTGGTCCATTCGACTCAACAAGTATTGGCAACCATGCTCATTATACCCTTCTTCACACTGTGGTACAGGGTACTATGTCTGTGTGCATATGTTTGTAGCAGGCAAAAGGAAACGAGATAGACACATGGTTCCTTTTGAGAATATGAATAGAATCACTTTTTAAGTCGATTTATGAATGTCCGTCCGTCCGTCTGTCAGTCCATGTTAAATTGTAAACAAAGTACAGGTCGCATTTATGATCCGAATAGGATGAAATTTGGCACAGGTCACTTATTTGGTCCAAGGACGAACCCTATTGAAAATGGGAAAAAATCGGTTCAGATTTAGATATAGCTCCCATATATATTTTCGTCCGATTTAAGGTAAATGAAGCACCAAAGTCCCTAAATATCTTTCGATTTGCGCGAAATTTGGTATAGCGTACTGAATAAAGTCTAGCTTGATGTGTGTCAAGTTTCGTGAAAATCGGTTCAGATTTAGATATAGCTCCCATATATATTTTCGTCCGATTTAAGGTAAATGAAGCACCAAAGTCCCTAAATATCTTTCGATTTGCGCGAAATTTGGTATAGCGTACTGAATAAAGTCTAGCTTGATGTGTGCAAAGTTTCGTGAAAATCGGTTCCGATTAAGATTTAGATATATCTCCTATATATATTTTCGTCCGATTTAAGGGAAATAGTGTACCAAAGTCCCTATATATCTTTCGATCTCCACGAAATTTGGTTCAGCGTACTGAATAAAGTATAGCTTGATGTGTGTCAAGTTTAGTGAAAATCGGTTCAGATTTAGATATAGCTCCCATATATATTTTCGTCCGATTTTAGATAAATAGTTGATCAGAGTCCCTATATATCTTTCGATTTGCTACTGAATAAAGTATAGAATGATGTGTGTTAAGTTTCCTGAAACTTGCTCGAGATTTAGATATAGCTTCCATATACATTTTCGTCCACATATATCTTTTATAATGAACTTAGTATAACCTATAAGTTAGATATAAATGCTACACCGAATTCCCCAGGTGGGTCCGATTGGCACAAAATTTTGCACAACTTATTGAAGTTATTATGAGATAACGTGTGGCAAGTTTTGTTGAAATTGGTTCCGATTTAGATATAGTTCCTATATATAGTTTCGTCAGATTTTAAGTGAAATGTGCACCAAAGACCCAAAGTTATATAGATTATATAACCCAGCATGCGGAAAGTTGTATTTAATCGGTTCAATTTTGGATAGAGCTACCATACATATTTTCTCCCGATTTTAACTAAATGATGCACCAAGAACTCAAGATATGGCCGATATTCTGTGACAAGTTTCGATGAAATCAGCTTAGATTTTGATATATACATATAAATATTTTCGTCCGATTTGAAGTAAATGGCGGACCAAACTCCTCATGTTTATCAGATATGTATCCAAATAATCAACGGGTATCCGATTGATATATTCTTAAATTAATTTACATAATATTGTCCCATTGAAAATAATCAACTCTATATCTGACCAAATGAAAAATTTAGTATAGGTTGCAGAAAGACATGTTAACGGGTCCAATTTCATTTTACTGGTCCTTCAAAAATGCGACGTCTGTTAAGATTGAATATACCCAAAGTGGTGAAGGGTATCATATAGTCGGCCCCGTCCGACTTTACTACTTTCCTTACTGGTTTTTTGTCGCCTTCAGAGCGACCAGAAGCACTGACAAAAGAAAATTGTTTCTAACCCCTAAAATACTGCCCGCCTTTGCTCGTCTAAAAATACTACCTTCAGCTTGTATGTAAAGACTCCCTTTAACTCGTCCATAGAGACTCTCCCAGCCCGTTTATAAAATCTATTTTCAACTCGTCTGGAAAGACTCCCTTCAGCTCGTCTTTAAAATATTTCCTCAGCCAGTATCGATTTCGTATTGAATTCTATCACTCCAATGCAATTCCGTGCATTTCATAATTTCGCCAACATATCAGATTTACTCTGACACATATAATCATAAATGTAGTTCATAGCGCAGCATCTATCTCACTTCTGTGTACATGAAAAAAAAACACCAGTTGTCCTGTGGATAAAACCATTTGCAGAATGAATACAGTACTCTCGGATAATATCCTCTTTAGTCCCATAACCACCAGTTTTCACTGATTATAAACCAACACAATTTTAGTAGATGCACTCTAGCTGTTGTTGTGTTTGCTGTTGATGCTGTTGTTGTTTTGTATGGCATTTTATTTTGAAATAATGCGACAACTGTCATTTTAAATTATTAACTCTAAAAATGCAATATGTTGACAGTTTATTTAATTAGTTTAATAATACGTACGTACCGAGTGTGAAACTGCCCTGCCCTAAATTTGTTGCAAAACTGTAATTGCAATAATGACAACAACAAATATGTGTTGACTGTTTGGTAGTATTTATACACTTTTTTGCAACATTGTCTCTACGTTGTTTCATCATCATAATAATAACTAGAAAATTTTCCACTCCTGGTAATGGGAATGAAAAATGTTGGTACTGGTTGGTTAGTACGTTAAATGGAGTACAATTGGAAATAGACTGCATCTAAAATGATATTTGTCATAAAATATTTGAAAATTAATTCTTACCGTATTTATTTGGAACATCATATGACATATGCTAACACATTCGGGAAATGATACCTTGATGATAGTCTGCAATAAAATTCTTCAGGGGTGAAAATTTTCTTTTGGACGTTAAAGTCCTTCTGAGAAAAAGTAGCTTCATATATCACTTGTATTTCTTGTATGAGGATTTGGTTCATAGAAAATATAGAACTTAAAACGAATAACTTTGTATAATTTCTTTAACAACCTTTGTATCCTTTCCATAGTTAGCCTTGCAATAATTTAAAAATGATCACCCATATGTGGTTCTTAGAAACAAAATAGTTGATAAATTAATTTTCGAGTCTATAACTTTATTCATGTATTTTAGATCTAGATTCATATGAATTTTGAAGAACGAACGAAGGACATTACTGCATTCAGAATTCTTTAAGGTAGGCTATAAGTATATCGATGTGTTGCAAACGGTATAACAAAATAATCAGTAAGAAAATGTAAAAATTCTGCCTGGGCCGACTGTTTGGAACCCTCTGTCTGGGCCGACTATTTGGTACCCTTCACTACCTTTGGCATGTGCAGGTATGCCGCAATACAGCGTCTTGTCATACGGAAACGGGGAACAAAATCGTTAATAAAATGTATGATGCTATACCATACCCCAGGGATGCAAAAGTTGGTACAATTGTACTAATTTTAGCACTATTTGGAAGTCAAAAGTACAATAGCACCCCAATGACTTATTTAGCACAATTTCTAAATTGTATCAAATTATTTTCACTTACAAGTATTATAAGTGATTAAACACAGATTACAAAGTACAGGTCGCATTTTTGATTCGAGTTGGATGAAATTTGGCAGAGCTCATTTATTTGGCCCAAGGACGAACCCTATTGAAATTGGGAAAAAATCGGTTTAGATTTAGATATAGCTCCCATATATTTTTGTCCGATTTTATGTAAATGGTGCACCAAATTCCTTCGATTTGCAAAACATTTGGCACGGCGTATTCAATTAGTTCACCAAAGTCCCTATATATCTTTCGCTTTCCACGAAATTTGACATAGCGCACAGACTTGAGTCTAGAATGATGTGTGTAAAATTGTTTGAAAATCGGTTCAGATTTACATATAGCTTCCATATATATGTTCGACCTATTGAATGTAAATGGTGTACCAATTGAGACAAGAATGGTGCGTACTGAATTGAGACAAGAATGATGTGTGTAAATTTTCTTCCGACTTTACTACTTTCCTTACTGGTTTATGTATGTTTTTATTAATTGATAATAACAATAAAACTTTTATTAAAAAAATTATAAAAAGTACAATCGGACTGAAAAAAGTACACTTTTTATTTAAAGTCAGTACAATTTGAATAATTTAATTTCGCATCCCTGCCATACCCGGAACCAATGATGACTACGAATTAGCGAATATTTTGGGTTAATATTATATGTGGGGCTATGCCTAATTAGGGACCGATATAGCTAAATTTCGAATCTAATATTTCAGTTATATATCTCAATACCTTCCTTCATGCTAAGTCGAAGATCGGGAGGTATCACTATATGTTTACTCTATATGCCGGCCGACATAGTTAATTTGGAGATTTGGTACTCAAGAACCTCAAAATGTCGAATTCAGGGAACCCTTATAAGGGGCTACCCGAAAAAATTGATCTATATATGGGCAATATTGCCAATTTTTTAACATAGCTGAAGCGGAGGTTCACCCCTTTATAACTCAGGAATTACGTAAGAGTATGAAAAAAGTGAATAGTATTGGGTTAATTGATCTGTCGACCTCCAAACTTTATTTTGGTGGAAGCCGTGTCTACTTTAATGTAAAAAAATGTGTAAAAACAGGTTGAGGCGAACCAGTTTTTTTATGTTCTCTATCGATTTGTGATTAAGCCACTCATTTCACTGTCTTCGTGTCAAAGTAAAACTAGAAGCCAACAAAATGGGGACTACGCCCCTTATGTATCATTTTTCAAAATTTTAACTGCATCTACCTTTAAATGATGCTGGCATTTTGAAGCTCGATTTTGCGTGTTTTTTGAATTTTACTTCTAGCTTTAATACGCAAACAGGAATTTCTAAAGATCGATAATAAGAGTATTCTTGTCGCGAATCTGAGTAATTTGATATATATTTTGGGTATGTAGTATGCACAGCTTCAAAGTTATACTCATCCCATGGTGAAAATTTTGTGCGATCAAATTTCTAAAAAACCTAATTTTCGGCCCAAAATTTGAGATCCGTCAACTGAATGATATGGGTACCCGCGATCAAAAAGGTTTTTAACGTTTCGGATGATATAAAATCTTCTTCGTGAAAATCCATCTACCAGAACGGCGGGAACTGGCCTTTCAAAAACACGAAATTTGGCAAAAAATGTTATATATCGCTGATTTAATTGCTTCAATAAATGACCTCGTACGGATTTTGATCTTTTTCGAAAAGAGAACTTTAAAAACTTCACCCGAAAGAGAGATGTACCCAATTTATCTCAAAAATAGTGTGAGCTGGCACATCCATGGTTCTTAATGGACCACATTGAAATCGGTATATATCGATGTATTTTTTTAGGGTGCACACCGAAATCGGATGCGCGTTAATGGCATATGGAGTTTTCGGAAATTATTCGTGTGTGTGTGGCACATCTTAGCCGTCAAATGAAATTTCGCAAAATATATATGGATTGGAAGATAAACTTCAGTACTTCCTGGAAACCGCATGCGCATCAACTGATTTTGAGAATTACGCGATTTAGACGCAATTTAAAATGTATATTTCATAATATTATTTTATTTTAAGATTTATTCCTATTTATAGAACCCTAAGATTTATCGGAAGGGTCTTGATATAATCCGCAAGGCGTATACATATACACAAAAAGTGATTATTATTATACAGTATTACATCAAAATTTGCACAAATTTTCGTTCAATTTACCGAGGAACCAATTATCCGAACCCGCTTAATTGAATAGTTTGTTCAATTACAGTAACCACGTATAATTGGAACTACTAATGATTTAAAAAAATCCAATATCAAATACAAATTACGCTTTCTCGAAGTTTTTCCTTATGCCGCCTAGTCTTTTTCACAAATTATGTCAAATATGTATGTAAAAAAGGGCAGATTATTTTACAATTATTATTATGCAATTAACCGGTGAAAAGTAAAAGGAAATTTATTTTTAATGACATGAATTTTGAATCAATTAAGCGGGAAAATCAATTAACATGTTTTAATTATCCGATAAAATTTACATGTATTTTCCCATGAAATATTTTTTGCCCCATCATGTGGTTCAATTAAGCGTGGAAACCAAATTCGAAATTCGGGTAAAATAGCAGAATAACTCAAAAATTTTTTTCAACAAATGGATTGCCATTGAGTTGAATATTTTCTATCAAATGTTACTTTCGGAATTCTGGGAAATCGAATTGGCCCCAAATGGGGTGGCAAATCCCGACCCATTTAAGGTATTTTTAATATTTTGCCCCATTTTTCTACCGATTTGAATGTAATTTGGCATTTCGGCATAATGGTTATTACAAATAGAGGTCCGGGATTTGGAAGGTTTTAGCTTTCCACTGAAGTTTCTGTAATTTAACAAACCGGTTTCTTTGAGAGGAAAACAATTTCTTCTAAAACAATTCGACAGATATCGAAGTCGATGTATTGACAGAGAGCCCATAGCAAGGTCTAATTTTCAGTATAAATAAAACATTCGCGGACGCAAAGACATTTCCACCTCATCCCATCATTACGCTTCAGCAAAAAAATGGATGTTATTGCATTCACGCCCGTGAACGTGTTAAGGTTTTAACCGATTTTTTAGTATTGAATGGTAATTAAGAAATGCAGGCCCGACTGAAGATAACAATGTTTTCAATTGTTATGTTCCAAATAGGGTGCATAATGCTAAATCACAAAGATAATTATTTAATTTTTACGGAAATTTGGTTACTAAAATTATTTCAATTTGATTTTATTCTTTTTTAAGAGATTTTACATAAACTAAATTTAAGCCATATATGACTCCTACATCTCATATCAGGTATATTTGTTTTTCATAAATTAACTAAATTTCTTAAGGGAATTTTAACATTCATTCCTCATTCATATTAAAAAAATACATATACACATATATACATTTTAAATGCAGAACACCTTATGCCCTGTACAGGGTATAATAACAGTAACAACAAAAACAAAACAAAAACTGCAACAATCTTACGAAAATAAATATAAAATTTTAATTTATTTTTCAGCAGTAACATTTGTTGAGCGAAAAAATAAAAATAACCAGCTCTCAAGCTTCTGTCGACCCAGGAGGTTGTCGCCTTTTTGTCATATAATAACCTATGCATGTGTGCGTATACTGGTACACCTGTAATGATAATGATGGCGATGTTGCCGGGCGGTGTATCCTTAACATGCGTCTTTGCCCACCGACAACGAGTTGCAACTAACAAAAAAAAAAGTGCAAACAAACGGAACTCATGTTGGTTTTCGGTATGAGTTTATCCTTTTTCTTCTCGTCCTTATGTTACATAGCTTCGTATGCTTCTCGGTGCAACCTGAGATCTGTGTTCGGTGTGTACATTTCTTTTTACCTGGCAAATAGTGTAGCAGACAGACCGCCGGTAGAGATGATGTTGTTTCAAATTCATATGCAACTATTTTATACCCAAAGGAAGATGCTGTTCTCTTGTTTTTCTTGAGGTTTTCATTTTGGAAAAAAACATATCTTACTCAAATTGGGAGAAATATTGGTGGGGTGATAAAAACAGAAGATTTTATGACATGGGTACTGAGTGTGTCAACTACATTTCGGATTTATCGTATTCAGCCCGTCATTTGATACATTTCGGTATGCTGTCAAAAATTTTGTGTCAATCGGACAATATAGGGGAGACTGGGGCACATTCGGCACATTTATTTAGAGCTCTATATCTCAGTACTTATTAACACTAGAAAGACTGGAATTTTGTATAAATCTATTTTGCCTAAAATCGGTCAAAATGACCTCATTCTGAAAGAATTTTTATTGCGTAAAGAATTTTTTTCAATCTTATTTTTTTATATTTTTTACATTATTTACAATCGTACAAAACGTTGCTATTATTTGTATTCGGTGGGAGCGATCTCGAGTTTCGCTTTTTGAAAAATAAGATCGCAGACAAAATGATCGAAAAAGAGTAAGTATTTACTCTAAGAGTGAAATCGACTGGAAATATAAAATTTATTTTTCCCGATTTGTGTGTTCGTTTGTGTTTCTAGAGTAGCAAACGGTTTTCGATGTTGTTGTACTGATCTGGTCTTATAAGAAATTTACTTTATACAATAATAAAAGTAGTTTGATTATTTAATATTTCACAAGAGGTCGAAATGACCGATTTTAGGCAATATAGCATATGAATACGGGAATCAAAGCTGGGGAGGGGGGCGGGGTGGAAGCAGCTACTATGATTAATAAACGTAGTTGTGGTACAAAATGTCACCAAATTTTGAAAAGCTGTGGCAAAATATACACAATTGTTTTCGTACTTGAAATTGAAAAACGGTCAAAATGACCGCCTTCGGCAATCTAGTGTTAAACAGATATAAAAACATTATAGATGGTTACTGTCCTCTGATACTTAATTATAAAATTGACTTTGGCATGGCTAATCCCAGGCTTATCTTGGTTCCTCTTTCATTTCAATTGTGGAGACTGACCTCCTCGTGGTGTCACCTGCGGTAGGTTTTTTCATCACCCGTTGAAATAGTGAGCTGATATGTGCCCCGAGTTCACTCATAAGAACTATAAACAAGTAAAAAAGCGTTAAGTTCGGCCGGATCGAACTTTGTAACATACATATAACGACAATTCTTCCTATCGATTGTTGTAAACCAAATAGATAATTCAGCAATTTCAATGGGGGTTTTCCTAAAATCTCACAACCTTAAAATGTTGACATATATTATTAACGCATGGTACGGTGAAACATGTGTATAAAATCCTGAAAGTCCTCCAATTTGGAGGCCAATATTATATAGGAATTAGCAACTACTTGGTTTTATCATTATATAAGGGGGTTAGGCCTAATTAAGGGCCGATGTAGCTTAAGTTACTAGCTAATATTTTAGTTTTGAATCCCAATACCGTCCATCACTATCACTAACTATGGTGGAATACAGCAATATCGGATAACCCCAAAACACAGAAAAAATCAGGTAACTATTTTAAAATAAACCAGTAAGGAAAGTAGTAAAGTCGGACGTGGACGACTATATAATACCCTTCACCACTTTGGGTATATTCAACAGATGAATCCTAGCAGACGTTGCATTTTTAAAGGACCAGTGAAATGAAAGTGGATCCATAAACATAAACAACCGATACTAAATTTTTCATTTGGTCAGATATAGAAGCTATATCTAAATCTAAACCGATTTTCAGGAAACTAAACACACATCATTCTATACCTAATTCATTACGCTGTGCCAAATTTCACGCAAATCGAAATATATATAGGGACTTTGGTGCACCATTTACATTAATTCGGACGAAAATATATATGGGAGCTATATCTAAATCTGAAACGATTTTCCGGAAACTTAACACACGTCATTCCAGGCCTAATGCATTACGCTGTGTCAAATTTCGTGCAAAATGTGTAAAAACAGGTTGAGGCGAACCAGTTTTTTTATGTTCTTTATCGATTTGTGAATAAGCCACTCATTTCACTGTCTTCGTGTCAAAGTAAAACTAGAAGCCAACAAAATGGGGACTACGCCACTTATGTATCAGTTTTCAAAACTTTAACTGCATCTAACTTTAAATGATGCTGACATTTTGAAGCTCGATTTTGAGTGTTTTTTTTTAATTTTGCTTCTAGCTTTAATACGTAAACAGGAATTTCTAAAAGTCGATTATATGATTATTGTAGTCGCGAATCTGCGATATGTATGTTGATATGTATTCTGGGTATGTAATATGCACAGCTTCAGAGTAATAATCATCGGATGGTGAAAATCTTGTGCGATCAAAATTCTAAAAAACCTATTTTTTGGGCCAAATTTTTAGATCTGTCAACTGAATGATATGGGTACCCGCGATCAATAAGGTTTTTTACGTTTCGGATGATATGAAATCTTCTTCGTGAAAATCCATCTACCAGAACGGCGGGAACTGGCCTTCCAAAAACACGAAATTTTGCAAAATAATGTTTTTGAAAATATCGCGGATTTATTTGCGTTTTCTGTGGATCATTTCCACTTCTATAAATGACCTCATACGGATTTTGGTCTTTTTCGAAAAGAGAACTTTAAAAAATTCAGCCGAAAGAGAGATTTACCCAATTTATCTCAAAAATAGTGTGAGCTGGCACATCCATGGTTCTTAATGGACCACATTGAAATCGGTATTGATCGATGTATTTTTTTAGGGTGCACACCGAAATCGTATGCGCGTTAATGGCATATGGAGTTTTCGGAAATTATTCGCGTTTTACGATTTTTTGGGTACTTTAATGCAACGTGTGGCACATTTTAGCCGTCAAATGAAATTTCGCAATATATATATATGGATTCGAAGATAAACTTCAGTAATTCCTGGAAACCGCATGCGCATCAAATGATTTTGAGAATTACGCGATTTAGACACTATTTAGAATGTATATTTCATGATATTATTTTATTTTAACAGTTATTCCTATTTATAGAACCCTAAGATTTATCGGAAGGGTCTTGATATAATCCGCAAGGCGTATACTTATACACAAAAATTGATTATTATTATATATATCAATTTTTCGGCGAAATTCGGGTAAAATAGCAGAATAACCCCAACATTTTTTTTGAAATTTCTTTTATAAAATTAAGAAATAAATATGATAACATTATTTAATTATAACATTATTATATCAATGTTTTTGGTCAATATAATAAACGGCGTGATTTTAAGATTTTTTTCTTATGCCCAAAATTAAAACCTCGATAACTTTTGCGCGTATCAACCAAAAATTTGATTGCGAACGGTTTCGGAGTCAGAACATTTTTCTCTATATGTGTACCAAAAATCATTGATGTGCCACAGAAATAAAAAAGCTGATTTTTATACCCTTCACCACACTGTGGTACAGGGTATTATGTCTTTGTGCATATGTTTGTAACAGGCAAAAATAATCGAGATAGACCCATGGTTGCTTTTGAGAATATGCATAGAATCACTTTCTGAGTCGATTTATGCATGTCCGTCTGTCTGTCCGTCCGTCCATGTATTTTTGTTAACAAAGTACAGGTCGCATTTATGATCCGATTTGGATGAAATTTGGCACAGGTCACTTAATTGGCCCAAGGACGAACCCTATTGAAATTGGAGAAAATCGGTCCACGTTTAGGCATAGCTCTCATATAAGGGTACCCCCAATTTTCGATATTTTGACGTTATTTAGCACGTTTTTTCTGGTAGTCCCCATATAACGGTACCCCCAAATTTTTGGTATTTTGGGGGTTCTGATCGTATTTTTCGACCGAAGTGACTGTAATTTAGCACGTCGAGTTCTTATTAGGTAGCAAATCTCTCCACTATAAATTATAAGTATAGGTCAATTTATTCGGGTAACCCCCATATAAGGGTACCCCCCAATTTTCGGTATTTTTAGGGTTCTTGTGCGCGTTTTTCAACAAAATTCTTTGTAATTTGGTTTTTATACCCTTCACCACACTGTGGTACAGGGTATTATGTCCTTGTGCATATGTTTGTAACAGGCAAAAGGAATCAAGACAGACCCATGGTTCCTTTTGAGAATATGCATATAATCACTTTTTAAGTCGATTTATGCATGTCCGTCCGTTCGTCTGTCTGTCCTTGTTAAATTGTAAACAAAGTACAGGTCGCATTTATTATCCGAATTGGATGAAATTTGGCATACGTCAGTGGAATAGATCGGTTCCTTTTTTAGGCACCCCTAAACATTACTTTTTGGAGCTTTTAAGCACGTTTTCCAATATAATCAGGTGTAATTTGGTATTTTGGGTTATCATAGTGCAATACATCATTCTACCAAATGTTATCAATTCTGTACCTCCCAAATGTCGGTATTTTGTTTAGTTTGGACACATTTTCATTCGAATTGTCTGCAATTTGTTATTCTTGTGGTATTGGATGTGAAATATAATTACGAAAAATCTTCAATACTGGTTAATTTTTGGAATTGCCCCATATAATGATGCGCGTTCTTCAACCAAATTGGCTGTAGCTTGTTACATTGGGTTATAATTGGCTAAAATTTCTTCTTGCCAAGATTTATCAATATCGGCTACTTTTGTAGGGCTGGCCCAAGTAAAAGTGTCACTAATTATTGGTATACTGGGAATTATAGGCACATTCTTCAAATAATTTGTCTTCCAAGATTTTATCAATATCGGTTACTTTTGTAGGGCTGGCACCATGTAAGAGTTGTCACTATTTATCGTTATATTGGGAAGTATGGGCGCATTCTTCCAAGAATTATCAAAAGTGGCTTACATTTTAGGATAGCCCTTACTATCCTGTATTTTGGGGATTACTGAACGATTATAGGTATTTTAAATTCCCACATCATGGTGGTGGGTATAAAAGGTATAAAATGATAAAAAAATACCCTTTTGAATGTCAGGTGTTCATACAATATAAAATATATAGTGGTGCACGGTATATCACGGAATAAATGTTCTGTGACACAAATGTTCAGTGATTTCCACTATTGCATTGCAGTCTTTCACTATGTTATAGAATGTAGCTTCACGTCGAAAGCTGTAAAACATATTTTCCTTTTGGTTTAACCTCCCGACATCACCCTTTTCAAGGCACACGGCATAAGAATATCATCCATACACACCTATGTCTGTCCCATGTTACCTCAACTTTGGTATGTAATTAACATATGATGTGCATGTAATTAAAATTCTTCTTTCATACATATAATTTACATAAATACATACATACGCATATATTTTTTTGCGTTTGCATCTTTGGAGTTCTGGCTTTCTGTTTTCAAAGAAATGTGCAACGTGTCGTGGGTAATATACATGGGTATTTATTTAAAAAGAACAGACACACTTACATACAGGAAATGCAACAAAATTCTTAAAAAATGTATGCACAATTTTATGAAAATTTCTTTAAAATGTTAATTGAGAGCCGGAGGATAAATGGGCTCGAATTCAAAGTTATGCGTGTACAAAACGCAAATAAGTTCGACCGTTTCGTACTCACAAAAATATCAATATTAATGAAACTATAACGAATGAAAGATATGACCTAAATGAACTCTTTGTTTTCCACCCACACCTCTTGGGACCTTAGGTCTTTGACAAAACATCGATATCGAACTGGATTAGTCCTTGTGATAGATGTGGTAATAATTTGTTTATTACAAATAAATTTGTGATTGGTATATTGAAGTTTGTCTTAGGTAATGAGAGAGCCATCTATCGTTGCCTAGAAACAATGCCTCCTGGAATTTTGTGCAGTGGTTGGGGTCCTTGCTTTTTTTCTCTCATCCTCATGAGTTCATGCCTGATGTTGGTTATTAAAATGTTGGGAGGCTTCGAAGGCAATGTATCTGCAGGGGGTGTATATATTTTTTCCTCTCATTGGGATTCGAGACCACGACTCATTGGTTTGTAATCTACTATCTACTAATCCCTCTAAAAAGTCAAAATCTGCTAAATATTTTTCGAAAAAGTTTAGTACGTCATATTTGCTATGGTTTTTATAGGTCCATATTTTGTTTCAGCTTCAGTTTACCAATATACAATTCATTCAGGGTCAGGCACACAGATGGTAGAAAATATAAATTTTATAAATTTTTCTTTATTAATACAATAGATTCGCCTCCATCGGATAATATTTTTTACAAAGAAATATTAATTCCTTTCTAACTAGAAACCATTTCCAACTGTGTACGCCATCACTTTGGTGTTCGATAACCTATGACACCATACCATACGATATACAAAATCATTACAAACAAATATTTGTCATATACACATACACACACTCTCAGAAAAAAATCGACAATCATTTCAACAATTTACACCTGGTTTGAAGTTAACGTGTTTAACATATATCAACGATTTTGGGAACAAATAACAATACCCTGCAGGTTATCAAGTGTATTTTGCTCTAACACAATTTTAGCAAATATTGAACGAACTGCAAGTGCTTAGGTTCAAACATTCGGTTACTATGGCCATTTACGCCTCATCGATGAGATACGATGTCCATGGCTACCCATGCCATATCGAAACTCAGGTGGCCTTTAACGTTTATAATGTATTTGAGTAGTAAATTGACCCATTGAGGATTCTGTATGTTGGTGTAATATCTATATAACATGGTTAGCAGAAATTGACGATACCATTTTTTGGAAATAGTTATATTTGTTCATGCGATTTAACGGTAAGGCACCAAAGATCAAACCTTTTCTGCTGATATCATCTAGGCTTGGTAGAGATAATAGGCTGTGCAAAGTTTTAATTAAATCGGACATTCCATTCGCCTGATTTTGGATTTATAAATATTGACAATTTTGGCCATTTGTGTGGGAGTTACCAGAAGGAGTGATTCAGTGAGTCCGATTTTCATACCCTTTACCACAATGTGTTACAGATATAATTTCGTCCGATTTAAGGTAAATGGGGCATCAAAGTCCCTATATATTTTTCGATTTGAACGAAATGTGGAAAAGTTTACTAAATTAGGTCCAGAATGATGTGTGCCTAGTTTCGTGAAAATGCGTTCAGATTTAGATATAGCTCCCATATATATTTTCGTCCGATTTAAATATGCTTCGATTGGCACGAAATATGTCATAGCGTACTGAATGAAGTCTAGAATGACGTATGTCAAGTTTCGACAATATCGGGTCAGATTTAGATATAGCTCACACATATACATTTTCGTCCGATTTAAGGTAAATGGTGTACCAAAGTCCCTATATATCTCTCGATTTGCACGAAATTTAGCATAGCGTACTTAATTAAGTCTAGAATGAAGTGTGCAAAGTTTCGTGGAAATCGGTTCACATTTTGATATAGCTCTTATATATATATATATATATAGATCCGATTTTAGGTAATTGGTGCATCAACGTCTCTGAAAATCGTTCGATTTGCATGAAATTTGTCATAGTGTACTGAATTAAGTCAAAAATGGCGTGTGCTGAGTTTCGTGAAAATCGGTTCAGATTTAGATGTAGCTCCCACATATATTTTCGTTCGATTTTATGTAATTGGTGCAGGGATGCGAAATGATATCATTCAAATTGTACTAGCTTTCAATAAAAAGTATACTTTTTCAGTCCGATTGTACTTTTTATATATTTTTTAATAAAATTGTTATTGTTATTAAAAATTAATCAAAACATACATAAAGAATTCATTTTTATATACACATAAATAAGATGAAGATTAACAAAAAGGTATATATAAAAGGTCTTAAATATAAAGATTTTTTTTATTCGGGTTTAAATTGAAATAAAATGATCAATTAAGTACAATTTATTTGCAACATATTCTTATGTATCGTTAGCAGCACGACTTCAAGAAATTTTTTGTTTAGATAAGATTTGAAGCAGTCGAAGCATGTAGTCTGTTATAACAATACCCTTTTCACATTTATAGATGAATGTGGAATATATAAAAACCCACTAAAATTTGATATATAAGGAAACATATCTTCGTTTAGTTCATTTTTGACTTCAGCATATATTGTCGTTTTTGAAAGTCTTAATAATTTCTACATTCATTCTGGCATCCTCAGACTGCATTTCTAATTTGATATTTTTTATAATTTTTGTACATATTGTAAGAACAAAAATAACAATAACCAGTAAGGAAAGTAGTAAAGTGGGACGGGGCCGACAATATGATACCCTTCACCACTTTGGGTATATTCAACAGATAAAACCTAACAGACGTCACATTTTTGAAGGACCAGTAAAATGAAATTGGATCCGTAAACATGTCATTCTGCAACCGATACTAAATTTTTCATTTCATATCTAAATCTGAACTGATTTCGGGAAACTTAACACACATCATTCTAGACCTAATTCATTACTCTGTGCCAAATTTCGTGCAAACCGAAAGATATATTGGGACTTTGGAGCACCATTTATATAGCTATATCTAAATCTGAACCGATTTTCAGGAAACTTAACAAACATCATTCTTGACCTAATTCATTACGCTGTGCCAAATTTCGTGCAAATCGAAAGATATATAGGGACTTTGGTGCACCATTTACATTAAATCGGACGAAAATATATATGGTAACCATGGACGTATGCAGGGGGCGGCCCGGGGGATATATATATAAATATATATGTGAGCTTTATCTAAATCAGAATCGATTTTCAGGAAACTTAAAACACACCATTCTAGACTTAATTTATTACGCTGTGCCAAATTTCGTGCAAATCGAAAGATATATAGAGACTTTATTGGCCCATTTACATTAAATCGGACGAAAATATATACGGGAGGTATATATAAATTTGAACCGATTTTTCCCAATTTCAATAGGGTTCGTGCTTGTGCCAAATAAGTGACCTATGCCAAATTTCATCCAAATCGGATCATAAATGCGACCTGTACATTGTTCACAAAAATACATGGACGGTCGGGTATGCATACATTAAATCAGAAAGTGATTCTATGCATAGTCTTAAAAGAAACCATGTGTCTATGTCGTTTCCTTTTGTCTGTTACAAACAAATGCACAAAGACATAATACCCTGTACCACAGTGTGGTGAAGGGTATAAAAAGGGTTTGAAAATTCTGAAAGAATAGAATTGAGCCTTAACTTTTGGGAATCAGCTTCGGAATCATTGAGTGTAAAATAATATTGAAGTGATTCCCAATGCGCCAATATTGTTTCAATAACTTTACAACGTGAATGCCATCGAGTTGTTGAGTATCTAAAAACAACATGAATATCTGTACCGAATTATTCCTAAAACATTGAAAAATCATCTCTCTCATAGAGCTGTTACAGAAATAATAATTAATATCTTTTGGCCTGTTCCCGTACTGCAAGAATCTACTACTTTTTACTACGATAAATAATTTTCCTTTATGCTATCGAAGAAAATAGTAAAATCGAGTAGATTCTTGCAGTATGGGAACAGACCATATAATGAATTTATTAATCTAATCGGGAATATTGAATTTTGAAGCGGCATAGGACACTACGTTTAAACTATGACAACGACAGCCTGGGATGGCGATTCATTTCATATTGTATGTTTAAGCACTTATTATACTTTTAAGTGAGAATAATTTGATACAATTTAGAAATAGTACTAAATATGTCATTGGGGTGCTATTGTATTTTTGACTTCCAAATAGTGCTAAAATTAGTACAATTGTACCAACTTTTGCATCCCTGAATTGGTGCACCAAAGTCCCACCAAAGTACTCAATTAAGTCCTTCCCTTAAGCTTCGGGAAAAGATCCGTAGCTAGGCCCATTGACACAACATACTGAAGTAATATAAATTAGTCTCTGGCAAGTTTCGATGAGTATACCCTCCATGCTATGGCGAAGGGAAGGAAGGGGGTTATATTGGGACTATCCCCAAAAGGGGGCGAATATAAAGAATTTCATGTAGGAAGATTTGTTACCAAATACGAATATAGAATGCCAAATTACAGAGAGTACGGTTTAAATGCGCGCTCAATACCCTCAAAAATACCGAAAATTGGGGTGCACCGTTATATGGGAACTATTTAGAAACGTAGACCTATATTTATAGTACTGGAAAAATTCGGCACCTAATAAGAAAACAATGTACCAAATTTCAGCTATGCCTTAAAATGGGTCGATATAGCCCATCTTCGAACTTGACCTGCCTGCAGACAAGGGACAACTCTATGCAAATATTTGGCGAACTATCTCAATTCGTTTAGAGGCTACAACAGACAGACGGACATGGCTAAATCGTCATAGAATTTTACGCTGATCAATAATATACTTTATAGGCCAAATATTTATTTCGATGAGTTACTAACGGATGAACAAAGTTAATATACCTCCATACTATGGTGGAGGGTAATAAAATTGAAAATATTGTCCATATATAATTTTAATCTCAAAATATATCTGTGGCGTTTGTGTACGTTTTTCAACTGAAATTGACCTACATTGTTATCCCCTCCATCATAAGGAGGACATTTAAAATACTTGTAATCGTTTGGGACTTTTATAATCGTTCGGGATTTTTATATTTGCTATGGTAAGTTTTTGGTCAAAAGATATGTCACCCAATTCGAGCCCATTTGGGTAAAAGCACGACTGTAATTCCCAAAATATCGAATAATGGGCGCTAATCTTAAAAGTGGGCCAATGGTAAAAATTCTTCGCAGGAGTATATGCTAACCAATTAGAGCAAAAAGAACCAAATTACAGTCCATTCGGATAAAAAAGCTAGCAAAAAAAAAAAAATATTTATAAGTCCCATTATATCAGGGCTGTGCTGAAAAGAGGACCATTAATGGGCAATATTTTGGTAGTGAGACTTGACACCTGATGACATTTCAAAATACAAAGTTGCAGATAATTCAAAATGTGCCCAAACTCCCCAAAATTACAGATACATATTTGGGAGGTAATGTTATAGGGGGGCTATTATAAAAGATGGACCGAAAAAGTAAACCAATATATCTAATTTTCAATACCAAACATCAACATTGCGAGCTCTATCTATAATAAAAATCTTAGGATAATATGTCTTGGTATAGGGTCCTTTCCTGAAA
Organism: Musca vetustissima; assembly: GCF_032173495.1. NCBI lineage: Eukaryota > Metazoa > Arthropoda > Insecta > Diptera > Muscidae > Musca > Musca vetustissima. The sequence continues at coordinate 66,502 of NW_026886219.1, forward strand.
AAGCTTTCCAAATGTTGTCACCCACTATTATTTATTCCTATCATTTGCCTTACCCTGTTATCCATTGCATGTATGTATGTGTGTGTGTGTGTACGTCCCACTGTGTGTTTATAAAAGATAAAAATGTCGTTGTGTTTGTGCAATTGCAAATGTTAAATGGTCTAAGCCTGGAAAGTGCATCGTCGTCTATCACATGCTTAGTTTGCTGAGTCAATCATTTGTAAAATTTATGTTACCTTCAATGGGGAAAAATGACAACACATAAGCTAAAGCGACAGACATAGATTGAGGTGGAGTTGGAGGAATGGGGGAGGGGCGGCACACAGTTGCAGCTAAATAGACCAGGTGGACAACAGTGAATAGATGAACATAACAATCGTTCAAAAGGCCAGGCAGTTACAGTCAGTTGGATAGGTCGTGACTCCGGATATCGGCAAAGATGTAAACGAACATGTTTACATGGGCAAAATTCCGCAACGAGTGTTGGTGTGTGTATGTACTTACACACATACATATATCTCTTTGCGATGGGTGTTAAATATAAAATAGCAAAGATGTGTACATTTTGCTAAGAGTAGTGTGCCGGGAGTTGTTATATATTATAAGACCAGTGGATTTATAACATTTTTACAATTTCCTTTCATCTTCATACCACTCGTTTGCGTTCAAAGGAAATTGCTTGCTTTCTACGATATGAAAAAGCAACATGAATGGAAAAGGTCAAATTGCCAAGATAACTTCCATTTGAAGACAGTTAATTTTCGTTTATTCATATTTCTGTTCTGTTCTGCAGTTTTATTTTCTTTTCTACTTTATTTCACAGAAAGTCGAATTGCAAGAAAGTTTTCACAAATTTACAAAGAAATGGTTTTCAAACAGGATATATTTGTCTAACGACACGTCATTTAGATTTCTCTTTATCCTGTGTCGCCTTTACCATCTATCTTCTATGAAATCTACCATTAGCGAATAAAGGATATCCGTTAAAATGTAAGCTATTTTGAGTTGCATCTTTTTTTTTTGAAAAAAATGCATGTTAGGAATAACACTGAGTCAGCTTAATCTATCAAAAATGTTGAAACCCTTTAGGGTAGGATGACGCTAAATTCATTGGAAAATAACGAATAGGCTCTTAATTTTGAATGCAATACAGAATTTTTAGTTAGAGTAAATATATTTGATAGGTAATGTGGTCAAGACCTTCAAATTGAGATTAACAAATGTAAATGATGGAATACAGGCCCATATTTAGGCATATGCCCAATAAAAAGGATTTTGAAGTTATTACCCCCATCGAGACTGATTGTAATGTTGCTTTCCGGGATCTTGGAGATTGAGAATCGTATTTCTTGAAAAATTTTTTAGCCACCTTCCAAGCCGCAAATGTTCCCCAAAGTGACTGTAACTTTATATTCGGGAACATGGAGACTGAAATATTGTAGCGCTGCGAAATATTGATTCTAAACTTGTGTGTGAAAAATTACAACATTTACATTCTATGCCGTTAATATTTACCCTCAAGGACATAGTTGACCTTTAAGGGAACCCCCCCCCCCCCATTCTCGATTTTAATTTATCAAGATTTTCAATGGACTGGTAAATGAATACCAATGCATGTTAAGGTTTCTAACTTTACACATATATAGCTGAAGATTTAAAAGAGAAGAAAAATAATTTTGATGTTGTTGTTTTGTTGTTTTTGGTGATTGAAGTAAAGTCCTTATTTTTTATGGCGGGCATGATAACTCCTCACTGGAACATCGGAATCCGAAAAATCCAACGGTGTTTTTGGCTTCGCTCAAAAATCAACAAAATGGCGGACCTTTAAAAAAATCGCCTATTTTTTACCACAAACCAAGTTAAACCAGTAAGGAAAGCAGTAAAGTCGGACGGGGCCGACTATATGATACCCTTCACCACTTTGGGTATATTCAACAGATGAATCATAACAGACGTCGAATTTTTGAAGGACCATTAACATGAAAATGGATCCATAAACATGTCACACACTAAAGTTTTCATTTGGTCAGATATAGGGTTGCTTCTTACAATGGGACAAAATTATATAAAGCAATGCAAAGGAAATGTATTATAGTAACTACAGTTCATTGTACCAATTGTGTGGAAATCGGACAAACTTTGGGTCTTTAGTGCACAATTTACACACACTCGGAAGAAAAAATATATAGGAGCTATATCTAAATCTGAACCGATTTTCACGAAACTTAACACACATAATTCTAGACCTATTCATTACGCAATACCAAATTTCGTGCAAATCGAAATATATATAGGGACTTTGGTGCAACATTTACATTAAATCGGACAAAATTATATATGGGAGCTATATCTAAATCTTGAGCGATTTTCACGAAACTTGGCAGACATCATTCTAGACCTAATTCATTATGCTGTACCAAATTTCGTGCAAATCGAAAGATATATAGGGACCGTTTACATTAAATCGGTTAAATATATATATGGGAGCTATATCTAAATCTGAACCGATTTTTCCCAATTTCAATAGGGTTCGTCCTTGAGCCAAACAAATGAGCTGTGCCAAATTTCATCCAATTCGGATCATAAATGCGACCTGTACTTTGCTCACAAAAATACATGGACAGACAGACGGACGGACGGACGGACGGACATGCATAAATCGACTTAGAAAGTGATTCTATGCATATTCTCAAAAGGAACCATGTGTCTATCTCGTTTTCTTTTGCCTGTTACAAACATATGCACAAAGACATAATACCCTGTACCACAGTGTGGTGAAGGGTATAAAAATAAGGAAGATCTCGACCGATTGGATTTATCCTAGTTCATACGAAAGCTATACACTCACAGAGAAACGTCCCAAAATTTCGAATCGATCGGATTATTAGTTTTTGAGTTATCGTGCCCGCCATTCGTAAAACACTGATTCGAGAAAAATGCGTTTATAGTTTGAGAATCACTCTTGCCGTCACTTTATGCTGACACAATAAATCTCAAGAACTCTTGAAGAGTTCTTAAGATTTTTATAGGGACATTCTTGAATTAGAGTAGATCCGAACTAAATCAAAAAAATGTTTGACACCGAGGTACGAAGGAAATGCAATGAATTTCCCGTTGAACATAATTGTCTATGGAGAACTGATTCCGACCACAAACTACCTCTATATACTGGGTGTAACGTTCGAAGAAGTAGGAACAGGAAAGGACCTAAAATCGATAACCGGCAGCGTTGACATTTGTTGACCTCCTATAAAGCAATAGGTTGGTCAGTTGTAAGCTATTCGACACCAGTGTGGGTTGCGAATATAAGTGATACGCAGTAGACCTGCCAGATTGCTGACCTGAGAATTGCAACACCGGGTGCTTTCTCATGACTCCAGTGGACCATGAGGAAACGAAGATTTTACCCGTCCATCGACACAACCATATGTTGTCGATGCAATACATGCATGGGTGTTATCGTAGGTAACACCCCTGCCTTATGGACAGAACTCTATTGCCCTGTCACGTTACGAGAGAGGTCCTAGGATAAAAGTGGGAACCACTAGATCAACAACCACTGTATGACATTCAAACGGACGCAGTCGCAATATCGTGTGGATACCATAATCGAAGAACTACTTCTATCCATCGCTGCAGACGAGAAGCAGCTGTCCCGACAAACACGAGTAGCTTTAGCTCAACTTAGACCAGGATGGCGCAACCGCCTCAATTCCTATTGGGCATGAGTTGACGGCTTGATACCTAAAACATGTCCTGAATGTGGACTCGGACCACAAGAGACATTGCATCTCTTGTATTTGTATTAATTCGAGGAAAAATATGTATGGAAGCTATATGTAAATCTGGACGTATTTGAGCAATCGTAGCATCCACTATTTGGTATGATGTAGCGGAGTGCGCTGTCCAAAGTTTATATCAATCGAAGAAAGGCATGTTATTTGGTACAAAATTTGCATGAACTCAAACAATATAAAGCGATTATATTTACATCTGAATAAATTGTAAAATATGTTATGCACAAATTCGTCCCTATCGTACATACATTGGTACGATGTTTTTTTGGTAGATGAAATCGGATGAAAATATAAATGGAAGCTACATATAAACCTGAACCGATTTCAATCCAATACGCTATGGAATTTTGTATGTTATGTGAACAAACATCATTTGAATAAAATCGGAGGGAAATATATATGAGAGCTATATTCAAATCTGAACCGATTTCAACAAAACTTTACTCAATCGAACAAACACTGGCAGTTAGGTGCTCCATTTATACAAAATCGGACGAAAACATATAAGGGGCCTATATCAAAATCTGAACCGATTTCATGAAAACTTCACGGAATTTTCTCTTTCAGAGAAATATTGGGAGTCTGGTGCATCATTCACATACAATTGTATGAAACACTATATGAGGGCTATATCTGCATCTGCACCGATTACAATACTCTTTGTGGATCTATTTTAATAGATTGGGCAAAATTTTGTCACAACCGGATAAATATTGGAAGATTGGTGCACCAATTACATAAAATCGGACGAAACTATATATGGGAGTTATGTTTAAACCTGAGCCGATGTCAACAAAATAAATCGGACAAATATTGGGAGTTTGGTGCTCCATTCCCATAAAATCGGACAAAACTATATATGGGAGTTATATCATAATCTGAAACGATTTCAACAAAACTTCGTGTACATTAATCAGGATCTAAATTAGTACGCTGTGCCAAATTTTGTAACAATCCGACAAATATTGGGAGTTCGATGTGCCACTCACATAAAATCGGACGAATCTATATGTTGGAGCTATATCTAAATAAGAACCGAATTTCTCCAAAATCAATGGGTCCAAATAATTGAACCAATTTTGACAATTTTTAGTTGGCAGATTTGAAAAAATGTATCAGTATTTATAATTTTTAAACGGGAGATTGACGAATGACCACAAAAATTGATTTTTAACCGAATTAACTGGAATTTATTCAATTCTGTTAAAAATAAAAAAAGAACGCAAATTTGGAGTTTCCGTTATATGGAAATCGTTAATAAAACGTGAAGCAATATAGCCCATCTTAACACACATGACCTGCTGGTAGACAAAATACAGCCCTATGCAAAATTTCAGCACCATATCTCAATTCCTTCAGAAAATATTGTGATTACAACAGAAGGACGGACATGGTTAGATCGCCTTAGAATTTAACCCTGATCCAGAATATATTACTTTACAGTGTTGGAAATCAATAGTTTGATGAATTACAACGGGAATGACAAAATTAGTATACTCTTCATACTATTGTGGAGGGTATAAAAGTAAATGCATCCGCAAAAAGTATCCGAGACGTTATTGTTTATGGTGTTCGATGTTTTAAGCGTGTTTTGCAGACACTGTCTTGTGGCACTCGCCATACATATATCGAAGGATCATGTGCCTATGTTTTAGTATATTTCCAACTATTGCAATAAAACTGAAGATTTAAATCCGAGAATATTCTCAACATTTTCTATAAAGTTTTACCCTTAGGCATCTATGAGTTTTTAATCGTACAAATGAACACATCAGTGGCTCATTTAATGCCAATAAAATTGTTGTGTGTGTGTAAAAAGTGTCTAGAAGGATATATGTTTTAGCACCACACATACATAACTATGTATATGTACATAACTAAAAAAGTTTAGTCTACACTTATGGCAAGACTTTTCAAAGTCTTCTAGTCCGCCGGCATGTTGGAAGAAGAAAAATAAGAAAAAAACCTGCAACAACAAACAGACAACCTTTTTGTTGCTGAAAACATTCAAGTGTGCTTGAAAAACTTCTTCTGTAAATTTTTTCTTAAGAATAGGCAAACAAACAACTAGAAACAGCACAAGAAGTAGAAGTACAACAACAGCAACAACAAAAAAACAAAAATGTTGATGAGTGCAAAGTACTTTTGTATGACTAACTCTATATGGCAAATTTGAAAATAACTATTTAGCAGAAGATAGTGGCAATGCGATAATAAAGACTTTCCACTTGTTTCATATTTTTCTTTATAGTTATTTTTTTGTTTGTTTGATGTTCTTGCTGTTGTTGTTTGTTTTTGTTAACAAGTTTGTTGAAAATAAAAACGGCTCAAGAATATAGACATACATAATTTTACACATGTGTATAAATGAAATAAAACTACTTACCAGAGGGGGTAGTTATAATTGATTTAATAGGGAAAGATGTTTCAAGAATTTTTATAATAAACATGTGAAAGAATTTGAAGAATATTTCAGTTACCATTAATATACTGTCAATAATATATTTATATTATATATATATATATATATTAGAGCGGGCTAATTTGTATGGAGCTGAAGAAAGCGAATAAATCCAGCCCTTAGGATGATTCTGTGGACAATTTTAAGCAACTTTGGTGAAGGAACCATAGTACTATCTCTATTTTCGAGTGTCCCAATTATCAAAAAATTGCATTTAATACATCTAATTTCTTTTTTTCTGGTTGCAGTAACCTCGGGATACCGAGGAAAAAATATCAATTTTACCGAAAAATTTGTAATTTTTCTCAGGCAATAGACGGGAAATGGTTAAAATATGTATGAAACGCCCTCTGGCGGTGATCATAGGTCAAAACAAAGATTATATATGAATTTCTCGACTTCAAAACCTGCCATATACACATAAAAATGATTTCTTTTTCCTGTTACTAACATTGCACAAAGGCGTAATACCCTTTGCGACAGTGTGGTGGTGGGTATAAAAATTGGTTAACATAATTTGATAGGGGATAACCCGTTATATCCGACTTTCAAAATAATGAATTCAAAATTGCAAAATTTGGATGGAAAAACAACTAAAATCCACAAAATAACGAACATATGGCTATGTTATAACATTTAATTGGAGTACTCATGCAGAGATGTGTGTAGCCTCCAAATCCGGGAAGGCAAAATAAGAGCATTTGCGTTTAGAAAATGCTCCTAAATACCAAACATCCTAGGAGTAATACAGAGTCATTGTACAATTTCAAAACAAATTATGAAATATTGCGAGTTCTATCGTGATTTTAACATATAGACAGACTGACATGGCTAAATCTACATACACTTTTTTCTAATCAAGAAAATTTTTAATATAG
>NW_026886220.1:0-7277 GCF_032173495.1 Musca vetustissima
CAATTAAGTTTTGACAAAACAAATAAACCAATGCAAACTTAGTGATTTTAATTGATGCATTTCATCAATTAGTTCATACCCTTAAGAGAGGGTAACTCAAAACCCATGCCCTTGTGTACCCAGCTCAGATTACATCAAGTGCGCATAAAATCTGAAATACCGCAAAAATCTACCATGGCAAATGAAATCGGCAAACAGCCAACCAACCACTGATGACAAATATTAGCGACAAATGAAATATGTTTCACATCCATTACAAATGTCATTGTCATTTCATGAAAATGACTGACCAGGGATGCTGGCAAAGGTTTGAAAGGCTCCGAGCATGGGAAATACACCAAAACAAAAATAATGATGTAAAAATTACTCATATCAAATGAAACCACCACCAGGAAAAGTTGATGTTGTTATTGTTGTCGTCAGCGGTAGACTTAATCAAATCAAACAAAACCTGCAATCATACACCAACCACTACTATCCACCATCTCGGATCTCTCATCTCTGGTGGCACAGAGGCAAATAAATATTGGTTATGCTTTTCATGTTTGATTGGGTGCAAAAAATACGGTTTGGGGTGTCGGTACACACTGTACACCGGACCATAAAGTGTACAATCAAAAACATTCATTTAATACAAATAATAAAAATGGATAAATTGAGTCCCGTGGGATTTTAATGCCTTAATGCCAAAGGATTCCCTTGTGGAGTGGAGTGCATGTGCATCATTATGTTACATGTTAACACTGACACGAGTGTTGGCTAGTACTTGCTTGGTTTTGCACAGTGGTTTGTAAGAACATATAAGGTGGGAAATTATATTATTGGCTTTGCAGAATAGAAGCGAAGGAGAATCGGTATTTTGGGGATTTTTGCCTATTTTTTTTTTTTACGAAATAATCTATTATATATGGATCTCTCATTCATTAGCAGATCTTACTTCCAACAAGTAAAGTCGGTAATGTCGACAGATAAATACCCTTAGCCTATGGTTTGCGGATGCCTACGGAATTACACATTGGTTTTATTATTCGCTTTATATAAGGTATATATTGATATCAAAAAGTTTTTCATCTGCGGGGAGGTACCAAAAGAAGTTGCCCTATAGACCCTAGTTCGGACTCGATCTAGGCTTGATAAAAATACTATTTATACCTTACACAACTATGTTGTCAGGGTATTATAGCTTTGTGCAGCCCCAAGAGTTTGTAACGCCGCGAAATATTTGTCCTAGACCCACCATTAAGTATACCGATCGTCATATCTCGACTAGCTGAGTCGATCTAGATATGTGTGTCCGTCCGTCTGTCCGTCTGTCCATTATAATTTGTAAACACGATACAGGCCACAGTTATGGACCAATCTTCACGAAGTTTTGCATGTAGGATGGGTTCTGGCCAATGAAGACCCCTATTGTTTTTGGTAAAGATCGGTTAATATTTAGGGGATGAAATGGACCAAATACTTAATTTTTGTCGGTTTTTCTGGTCGCTCCAGTGGCCGCAATTATGGCCCGAACATCGTGAAATTTTATATGGAGAAGGGGATCGGGCCAAAGAATAAGCATGCCTGTTTCGATAAGGATCGGTCAATATTTAGGGGGTCAAATGGACCCCGACTTTTGTGTGAAAAATTACAAATTCTGTATTCTATTGCCTATATATTTGCCCCTGAAGAACATAGACCCGAAAAGTTGATTGTATATCCAAGAGGAGTGGTTGACCTTTAAATTGATACCAATTATATGGTCGTACGTACTCAGATGTGGGAGTTACACTTAAATATTTACAGGTGCTTACGTACTGATATATTATTTAGTAACCCATTACCACACTAGAGGACGGAAATATGGTGCTGGTCGCTCTGAAATTTTCCAGTTGTGGTCAATGACAACGCCTAGTATTTTCGGCGATGATCAGATAATTATTTTTCGGATGTAGTGGACCGAAGACTTAATTTTTTGTGTTTTTTCGAGTCGATCTATAGGTCACTACTATAAGCCGAACATCACAACACAACCCACGGTGAAGGGAATCTGGATAAGTAATTAGAAGGGATGTACTGAATATTATTAATATTCGAAGCATATGTCAGTGTAAGGTATAGGTGCTGTTGACCTCTAATCGGGCAAGAGGGGGCAAATATCACGAAATATTGCCCAGGCTCAAAATAAACATCCGCAGAAAGTTAGAGTTCCGTGGAAGTTGTGTAGGGTATCGTATGGTCGGCCCCGTCCGACTATACTGCTCCGTTCACTGTTTTTTTTTTCACCAAATTTGTTCTAGGGTAAATGTTCTTACCTTTTATTTATGTATTACGAAGTGGCTGGAATTGGGGATCCCACCCGATCGATTTTAGATATTTTTAATACCCACATAATGTTAGAGGTTATGAAAAGTTCAGAGCGGTCAAACTTAAAGAAGGCTAACCTTGTAGTATTTATACCCTTCACCACACTGTGGTACAGGGTATTATGTCTTTGTGCATATGTTTGTAACAGACAAAAGGAATCGAGATAGACCCATGGTTCCTTTTGAGAATACGCATTGAATCACTTTCTGAGTCGATTTATGCATGTCCGACCGTCTGTTGATATTAAATTGTAAACAGAGTACGGGTCTCATTTTTGATTCGATTTAGGTGAAATTTGGTACAGTTCATTTATTTGGCCCAAGGACGAACCCTATTGAATTTGGTGAAAATCGGTTCAGATTTAGATGTAGCTCCCATATATATTTTCGTCCGATTTCATGTAAATGGTGCACCATAGTTCCTATATATTTTTTTGATTTGCACGAAATTTGGCATATGGTACTGAATTAAGTCTAGAATGATGCGTGCTAAATTCTGTAAAAATCGGTTCAGATTTAACCATAACTCCCATATATATATATATATATAGTTTCGCCGATTTCGATTTAAGGTAAATGGTGCACCAAAGTCCCTGTATATCATTCGATTTTCCCGTATTTTGGCATGACGTACTAAATTAATTCAAAAATGTTGTGTGTTAAGTTGCGTGAAAACCGGTTCAGAGTTAGATATAGCTCCCATATATATTTTCGTCCGATTTTCTGTAAACGGTGCTACAAAGTCCCCATATATTTTTAGAATTGCACGAAATTTGGTATAGAGTAGTGAATTAAGTCTAGAATGATGTGTGCTAAGTTTCGTGAAAATCGGTTTAGATTTAGATATAGGTCCCATACATAGTTTCGCCCGATTTTAGGTAAATGGTGCACCAATGTCCTGTAAATCTTTCGATTTTCACGAATTTTGGCATAGTGTAGTGTAATAAAATAAGTCAAAAATGTTGTGTGCTAAGTTGCGTGAAAATCGGTTCAGATTTAAATATAGATCCCATATATATTTTCGTCAGATTTAATGTAAATGGTGACCCTATATATCTTTCGATTTCCTCGAAATTTGGTACAGCGTACTAAATAAAGCACACAATGATGTGTGTTAAGTTTCGTGAAAATCGGTTAAGATTTAGATATAGCTCCAACATATATTTTCGTCCGATTTTAGGTAAATGGTGCACCAGAAGTTATTATGAGATAACGTGTGGCAGGTTTTGTTGAAATTAATTCAGATTTAGATATAGTTCCTATATATAGATTTTAAGTAATCGGTTCAAATTTGGATAGAGCTACCATATTTTCTCCCGATTTTAACTAAATAATGCACCAAGAACTCAAAATGTGGCCGATATTCTGTGACAAGTTTCGATGAAATCGGCTTAGATTTCGATATAGCTTTTATAAATACCGATTTGATGTAAATGGTGCACCAAACTCCTCATGTTTATCAGATATGTATCTAAATAATCAACGGGTATCCGACTGATATATGCTTTAAATTGATTTACATAATTTGGTCCCATTGTAAGAAGCAACTGTATATCTGACCAAATGAAAAATTTAGTATAGGTTGCAGAATGATATGTTTATGGGTCCAATTTCATTTTACTGATCCTTCAAAAATGCGACGTCTGTTAAGCTTCATCTGTTGAATATACCCAAAGTGGTGAAGGGTGCCATATAGTCGGCCCCGTCCGACTTTTCTACTTTCCTTACTGGTTAACTGTTAAATATTTGTACTCATGAATTTGAATTTGATTTTTAGGTCTGAGATATAATGTATTGCATACCACTGTGTTACACGAAACGCAAGTGAAATCCAATCCAACTTGTCACGTGATTCAATAAACACAAATGCATGTTTACCGCATAAGGCAAGTTTAGTACCAAAAACATGAACAATAATAAAATCATGAAATATGAAAAAAGGATCATCCCTTAAATCAATAAGGGCTAACGAAAAAAAAAACAACACGCGCTAACTCAACAACTACAACAATATGCTTCTGTCACTCCAACATCCAAATAAATACACCAATGGTTGGACATCGTTGAACGTTGTTCATATCGAATGTTTTTGAGAGTTTAGAAAATAGACGCGAATTATCATTGAGAACCGGAAACCAAACCCGCATCAGAAAACCAAACACCAGAGTCAAGAAGATGTGTATGCGACTGGGTTTGTGTGTGTGTGTGAGTGTAATGTAAAAGGAAGCATACGTTTTGTGATGGCCAACACTTTCCTCTTTAACTGAGCGTGGGTAAATAATTTATTGAGTGTTGGCGTCGTCGTCCACCCAACACCATTCTCTAGGATTGGTTTAATGTTGTCCTTTGTTGTATTTCAAACGACAACAATAGCAATGGGTGGTTTTAGCTAGAACTTTGTGTTTAGTTCACATGATCGGGGATGATGGGAACGGGGAGTAAGAAAGCATTAAATGAATTAAAGGTTATTCTTTTTCATTGGGTTTGGCAAGTTCTCACGCCATCATCGACAAATACTTATCGATTAAATTGGTTTTTATTTAATCAAATTTAAAGTGGTTCCATGAATTGTTGCCTGCTGTTGGATGATATGCTTAAGATGTGGTTAATTTGATAAACAAACGCAATACCGTGAATAAGTACTTAGATTAAAAAGGCGTATTATAAATGGATGCAGATATTTAGTGATACCTAATGTAATATGTTAAAAATTAGTGTATGGTTGGTGGTTAACAAAAAATGCGGAAAAAAAGAAAACTAACCATGAGGGATGTGAGCTGCTTGAACTGTGGAAAAATAAGACATGCATATTTGGGAAAATATTTATTTTTTTCTTCAAAAATCTAAGCTTCTAGCTACGTTGCTCCTTAAAAAATATTTTATAAAGATTCCACGTTTCAATATTATGATTAAAATGGTCCATAAAAATATTCTAAAAGCAATTAAAAACATAGTAAAGTTCGACCGGACCTAACTTCGTTTCGGTCCTATATATGGGTAGGGGAGACTGGGGCACCTTCGGCATCGGGGCACCTTCGGCAATCGCGTTTTCGATATGAAGCTCTCACCGTACATCACTAGTTTCGATACATAGGCATCGAATATCGAAATAAATAACTGACACAAAGTTTGAAATTTCTAGCTAATAAACTTATTTAGATACATGGGTTTTTATATTTTTATAGATGTTTCTGTAATATTTCAATTCCATTTCGTAAGTATTTCGCGTATAAAACTTTTTAAATTTTTAAGGCAATATTATTAAAAAGTGGTTAACTACGATGTGTATTATTATGGAAATATTTAAAAATATAATGTTTTTACAAAACTGATCGAAAAAAATGAAAAAACTATAAAAAGTACATTCGGCATTTTAAAGTGGGGCACATTCGGCCATATACAGATTGTGCAATATTATTTCCTTAAAATGTTTTTGAGTTTGTCTTTAAAACTAATCATTTAATATGGTTCGAAATTTCATATATAAGATCAAACGTACTTGTATTGACGAAAATGCGATAGAAAACCCTTATTTCTGATGGTGTGTGCGAGCTTGAGATGTAAACGTCCGCCGTTAGAAAATAAAGCCCTACAATTCAAACATTGTGTGGCGTATTAAAACCAAATAGGGCCTTTAGAGGATCAGAATTTCAACCAGACTGATAGCGATGACAATTACCCGGCTATGACTATGTTGCCGAATGTGCCCCATCAAATGCCGAAGCTACCCCGGGTTGGGGCACATTCGGCGAATTTGACTTTTTTTACAAAACTGTAAAATTTTTTAACTAATACTATTTTTTTACATCTTTTTGGTACTATTTTTTATAATTAAGTGTCTGAGGACAATAATCAGCCATAAAGTTGATATATATATTGAATAAGTACTGAGATATTGAGCTCTAAAAAAAAGTGCCGAAGGTGCCCCAGTCTCCCCTACTATGTTATTGTATTATGTGGTACGAGATCCGTCATGTACTGAAAAATAATGTTCCATATTACAGACACTCAGGTTGGAAAATTGGGTGGAGGATAGTTTATAACATTAACCTATATTGAATAATTTCTGGAAAGAAGTATTTTTCCTAACCAGGTCTTGGAAGTAATATTTTAAAATCGCAACACACATCATTCTAGACCTAATTCATTACGCTATGTCAAATTTCTTGCAAATCGGAAGATATATAGGGGCTTTGGTACACCATTTACATAAAATCGGACGAAAATATATATTGGAGCTATATATAAATCTGAACCGATTTTAACAAAACTTCGTAGACATCAGTCTGGACCTAATTAAGTACTCTGCCCAGGATTAGGTCCCAATCGGACAAAATTAGGGATTTTGGTGCATCATTCACATAAAATCGGAAGAAACTATATATGGGAGGTATATCTAAATCTGAACCGATCTTAACAAAACTTCGCAGACATCAATCTGGACCTAATTCAGTACTCTGTGCAGGATTTGGCCCCAATCGGACAAATATTGGGAGTTTGGTGCATCATTCTAAATCTGAACCGATTTTAACAAAAATTCGCAGACATCAGTCTGGATATAATGCAGTAATCTGTACAGAATTTTCAAAGATCGGGAATATCGGTCCACTCCTTCTGGAACCTCCTCACGGGGGCTAGATCTAAATGCGGCTATAGTTCATTATCGAACCTTACGTTTTAATTTTTATCTCGCTATCATCCGCAGGTGAAATGATTACACAGAGTCTTAGAACCAAACTCAAAACGCGTAACAAATCAGATAACTATTTTAATATAAATAATATAAACCAGTAAGGAAAGTAGTAAAGTCGGTCGGGGCCGACTATATGATACCCTGGTATTTTCAACAGATGAATCCAAACAGAAGTCGAATTTTTGAAGGACCATTAACATGAAAATGGATATATAAACATGTAATTCTGCAACCTA